>NW_009722715.1:0-3225 GCF_000703405.1 Apaloderma vittatum
TTTTCTTTTTTTATTTTCCGTAATTTTGTAAGAAGGTGTTGTGCTAGGTTTAGCTAAAAGCCCAGTCCTGTTTAGTGATTTTAAACTCTCCAGTTTAGTCTCTTCTGAAAGGCTGCACTTTCTGAAGTCAACAGCACGTTTTTGCATACAGTGTCTGCTACTGGCAGTGGAAACACCTGATGTTTACAGTTATGGCCTGGGACTGGGATGCAGAAAGGCTGTTGCTGATACTTATTCCTACAGTGACCAAGGCCATGGCTGGTTCTTTTGTGTCACGCTGGGGGTGTCGGGTAGTGAGAGGGGTCACAAGGAAGTAAAAGGGTGCGGCTCTGGGGAGTAATAGACAGGACAGGTGACCAACGAGAGTATTCCGTCCCATATATGTCATATTTAGTATAAATTGAGTGATCAAGAGAGTTTCGACCCTTTTCTGCAATGGCCGGTGTCCAGGGAGGACTCCATCTGACATACTGCTTTTGATCTGGATTTTGAGTTTCGGAATCCAGCTCCCTGTATCCAGCTCCTGCCCCTGCTGAGCCGTCATGAGTGCCTCCTGCTCTGCAGCATCAGTGGGTGGATTTTGAGTTTCGGAATCCAGCTCCCTGTATCCAGCTCCTGCCCCTGCTGAGCCGTCATGAGTGCCTCCTGCTCTGCAGCATCAGTGGGGATTGCTATTGCGGGAGGGAGTAGGGTTTGATATCGGGGTACTATCTATAGTTGTACATAGTTCTTTACTTTTATCATTGAACTATTATTTCTATTATTGTTTCATTAAAGCTGTTCTAGTTTTTTTCTTCTCTAATCCGAAAGTCTCTCTGCTTCATTCCCTTTTCATTCCCATTTGACCGGGGAGGTGAAAAAGGGGTTAGAGGGGTCTGTATGTGTTAGTGTCTGGCCCAGCCCTAATCCGCAACAGAAGTTTATTTTCCCCATTGTGTTTTAATACGTGGAACGTTAACCCTTAAAAAGATCTCTGATCATTTATTGGTACAATAGTGGCAGAACAAGGGGTAACGCTTTTAAAGTGTGGATTCAGGTTGGATAAAACAAGAACATGTGTTATGCTGGGCATATCAAGAGACTGAAACAGGTTGCCCAGACAAGTGGATGCCTCATCTCTGGAAGTATCTGAGCTCAGAAACTTTGAGCTACATGAACTAGTGAGAGATGTCCCTGCCCATGGCCAGAGGTTTGGCATAGATGCTTTTTTAGGTCCCTTCTAACCCAAATTATTCGTTGCATTAAAAGGAGAGGCACCAGTTCCTGTTGTGAACAAGAGGTGACATTTTCTTTTGCAAAAGCGAGGTGCCAATTTCGGTTGCGTTAAAAGGGGCAACAAATGCTGTTGCAAAAATTCTCCTATCAATTTGGCAGAAGCTAAACCCCCTTGTGTTCCAGATTATTCTCAGATATCAGAGGGGCTGGGGACAGCTAGGCTTAGGTTCTGAGTGATGTCCAATTCCACGTTACCAGCACAACATGTCCAATTGCCTTTGATCTGACAGCGCCCCTGGAATTATGAGGCCAGCCTTCACAATAGTGGCCGTATCTTCAATCTGACAGCACCCCTGGAATTGTCAACAGGGACTCTGATGGCCAGATCAGAATGAATCTGGTGGCACTCCTAGAAAGGGTAAACAGGGATTTACACGGCCAGATCAGATTCGATCTGACAGAGCCCCTGGAAAGGGTCAGCAGGGACTCACATGCACAGATCAGGATCAAATATAATTTCTCTAGGCAACAGATACACAGATCTGTTTTGATTACTGGTAATAGTGACTGACTGCAAAGCACGTGCAAAAGTTACAGATGTAATAGATTATGAGCAGTTCTATAAATATTTCTTAAATATGTTGTGGCAGTACTTGGTGAGACCAACTGTTCGGACCTTAACCAAAGGCGTCCCTGTGGGAAGGAAGAGAGGCGATCGCTTGTCAAGCGATCCCGAGAGTGAGTGGTTGTCTGTGGTGGTATCTTCCCTGACAATGGTGATATCTTCACTGACATCCCCCCTTTCTTGGGCCAATTTTGCATTATTTGATACCTTTCAGGTGGAGCTTGAGTGACTCTAGGCATGCATATCTTTATGGTGATTGGTGCAAATTTTCGTTTCTTTGCATTTAAAGATATAGACTAGGAAAAATTCAATGCGCAAGCTCAGTGAGAGGTGGTCACAGTTGGGAGGTGGGTAGCTTTTGGGTTTGGGGATGGAGGTGTGTTTTGGTATTCTGATGAGATTATAATGACCGTAGCTCACCCAAGTATGACATCTATCAAAAGATGTCAGACTCTTGGCCCAGGATAGTAAATGCGCAGACAACTGGCTTCTCCATTGTGTACCTTTGTGTTCACAGAGCTTGACCATGGTGTTTCCAGAAGGTTCCATGCTCTGTGGGATTTTCTTTTAGGGACAGAACAATAAAACTTCCTTGATGCTACTGACCCTTAAATTTGTTTTGGAAACCTTTGTGGGAAGAACTCCATATACACCAGCTGCATGTTGTCCTGGAAACTTCCTTGATGTTCTGATAGGTCAACAATGCTGTGCATGCAGTTAAGTAATTTTATATATTTATGTCATATGTCGTGAGAATAGTTAGTTTTTGAGGCCTGAGGACTCTGGCAATGTTTTAGCCAAGATGATTGCCTTGCAGTCAGAACTAAAATTTAGGTAAAGGTGCCTTAATCCCACAAAGCACAGCAACGGTTCATATCAAAGCTCAGTGGAAACTCAAAAGGAAATTGAAGGGCACCAAGACGAACTGTTGCTACTTCAATAAGAATTAAAAATGAAACCTTGCTATTACAAGAGCAATGTTAAATTCCCTAAGAGTAGGTGTAGACACCTCCTTGTCATGGGGGAGAATCTTGCATCCCCTCGTGAGATTGTGAGCTATGCTGGCGGTGGCATATGCTTCCGACTGGGTCTCCCATGCCAGACAAGTCTCAACTGAAGCGTCTGACTAAGATGGGCTCGCTAGCCTCCCGGCAACTCTCCTAGGAGAAGGACAACTCTAAATCCAAACCTGGGCAGATGGAGCTCGTTTAGCCCTTTAAGGCCATCTGTCTAAGAGAAGGATACTCTAACTAAACCTACATCCTGAGGACTTTGTTGTCATCATCCAAGCTCTATAGGCCCTTGCAGATGAAGCTTAGGAGTAAAGGGTGGGGTCAGTTCTGTGCATGCTGAACCTCACCTAAAAAATCCATTGTGCAGACATG
>NW_009722716.1:0-12347 GCF_000703405.1 Apaloderma vittatum
GTCTTGCTGAGCAGCCCTGGGAGAGGGACCAGACCTGCAGAGAAGGATGGCAGCCTCTGAGTCCCATTCTCCATCGGTGCCGGGTACCAGGCGTGATGCACAGGGAGCTCTGACCTTTTAAAAAGGGATGTGCAGGTGGTAAAATAAGCCCCTCAGCTCTGCTGCCAGGGGACAGAGGCACAGGGCACTTGGGGAGGGGGTGGTGGATGGCATTGAAGGCTCATTTCTGCTTTGTTGGCAGTGAGAGCAGGGCCGTGCAGCAGGACAGAAATCAGGGGCACAGTGCAGCTCCAATTCAGCTTCTTGAAAATGTTGTCCTACATCTTTAAGAAAGACGCCTGGCGGGTTTTGTAAAGTGTCTAAGTGTGGTTTATGCTCTTGGGTTGCAGGAAATTAAATGCCTTTCAGTTGTCTTTGAGGGTAGGAAAAAAGTGAGTTCAGGAGCCTTATTAGACTTCATTTCCATTTCTCTCCATGTTGAAAGCATACTAAAATAACTCCATCTGGGTAGATTTGGACTATATGTCTTTTACTTATCTGCAGGACAAGCAACAATATAGATTACTACAAGTTAAAAATTGAAAAAAAAATCTTACTCATTCTGTCATTTACTTGTTGGGTTTTTTTCACTTTTTCTCCCATGCCTGTAATCTTACAATAGTGAATAGCCTGGGCAGCTGAACTACTGCTCCTCCCCAGTTTCACTGCCCTGATCCCAGACCCTGACATTTTAAAGGCATACTGAAATCCAGACAAGAAATGAGTCCTACAAATTCTTACCATCATGTTTCTGCGAATCTAAGTCTCCAGCAATAAGTGCATTTTATTCCGTTTTCACTCTGGGCTCACGAGAGTTTTTCTCCCATATGTTTTGGATCTGTTTCCCCAAACAGAGCAGCTTGAGGAGGATCATGCACAGAGCAAATGTAGGGTGAGGCTCCCCAGCCATTGAACCTGCCTTTAAATTGCCCCCTTAAACTCCTCCTTCTTGCACCCAAGAAGACTAGAAGCCGTCTGGACTCTAGAAATTGGGCACAAAGGGAAATTGGGCACAGAGAGGAAAAGCCACTTTCCCTTAGACCACTACCTGATGCTGCACCCCTGCTGGTACTGTCACTTACCACCACACAGCCAGCTACAGAGCAGATTGCAAGGTGTGAGGACTGATGGAGAGGTGGATGCAATTTGGGTCAGGGAACAAGGCTTCTGGGAACCCAGAGAGGGAGAGAGGCTTTCTCTCATTTTCCTGATAAAAACAGTACTTCCATCACCAAAAGCCACTTGGTTTGCTGCAAGTGGCAGAATTGATGTTCTTTGACATTTCTACTTCCCTGGGACATTTCTCTTTTACGTTCTGTATACTAAAATATATTTTAAATTATTGTTATGTCACAGGGAAATGGCATAGCTATTTTAGTAATGATCTAGTTTATAGATTCATAAGCTTTAGGGCCAGAATGGACTATTACGATCTGCATAGCCATGGCCAGAGATCACCCTATGATTCTTCCCTCAAGCCTAGCATTTCTGGCCGAGCAGCAATCCATCTTCACAGGGAAAGAAACCCAGACATAACCAGAAAGCATCAAATACTGGAGATTTTACATCACCTGTGAACACCCCATATCTGTGAAGGGTGCTTGGCAGTTCTTTTCCCCATCCACCCCAAAAGGGACAGGGGGACAGCCCATGCGGCTGGCTCCCCCAGCTCACTCTCATTTAAGACAGAGCTCTGTTTATACCAGGAATAATACCACACATAACAAAACCCTCTCTGCTTCAACAATTTCGTTCTAAATGTTGGGGGCACTTGAAAGGGAAGGTTGAGCCCCCTCCGCGCTGGCGGCACCAATCCAGCTGGCTGCTGCCGTCTGTGGCAGGAACGTGCATCAATCAGAGTCCTGCTGGCCAAGGAGAGCCCAGCTGGGTGTACAGCACCAGCACCCACATCCTCATCACCTCCCTTCTCCTGACTGGTGCCAGCATCCCTGAGTCTTTATTTATTACCCTTTCCTACGAGGAGAAATCCTTAGAGGTGGGACCTGTGGTCCTGTGCAGCAGCAGCAGCTCCAGCCCACGGGGTCTGAGGATCAGATAATTTCTCCCATGCAAGCTGTCGATCTGTTATCTCCAATCCTCTCATTTAGAGATGTTTTGAAGAGTTTTACAAGCGCAGAGGGCAAAAAGACCGACTTATTCCCTGCTGCTTGCAGCTGCAGGGGACACCCCAGCCCCGGTGCCAGGTCCCTCACAAAGTACCTGCAGGTTGTTGTGGCACCGTGAGCTGTTTCACCTGCAAGCCACAGCGGGGGACTAGGAATTAAGTGGACTCTAATTTTATCACCAAGGTTCATTAGGTTAATTAAATACTGTGGACGCACTCTGTTAATCAGCTTTGAAATGGGAGGTTGGTTTCAGCGGGAGTCAAGGAGCCGCTTGGAAGCTGCTCGGCTAATGGTGCTAAATCCAATTTCATGCAACAGCACAGCACCAAGGAGATGATTAACAGGTTTCGTGTCTCCCCATCCGTGGGGGCTGTCCCCAGCTCCCCCCAGAGCTTGAGACAGTGGGCACTGGGCCAGTGTGCAGGCAGCTCGCTGCTGCCTTGCGGTGCAGCAAAGCCCAGAGGACCTCCTTCCTTGGGAGAGAAGAAGTTTTTTCAGGGCTGTTGTCAGCATTCTGATGCCAGGGAGGGATGCCCACCTGGATGAGCCCACCTGGGTACCCCAGCAATGTCAGCACCCTGTGCACAACGAGGTTTCAGTGGGCTGATTTGGAGCTGTCACAGCAGAGAGAACTCCAGTGCTGCACTGAGGCACAGCAGTGATTTCAGGGACCGATAGCAAATTGGCCATAGAAATATACTGCTGGATTCAATGATCTAATGCCATTTGGAAAGGATTTGCGTTTTCATATGTCTGAGAGGAAGATTAGAGGAACTACCTTCAAGAAAGGTCTCATGGGCTATTCCCTCCTCTCTCTTTGATACGCAAGAAGTGACTTTGAAATATGAAAAGGTGTTGACTGCAAATTAGCTGAAATAAAAGTACTCCTTATGTGACCCAAAGGTTTTCCTGGTGGGGAAAGCTATCACCTGCACGTGTAGGAGGATGTGATTGGTGGTGGCTGGAAATCTGGGCTCCATGCAGAGTAGTGACACAGCTGTCCCCAAGCCAGGAGCTTGTCCCAGGCTGCTGAGCACACTGGGGAGAGGGGTGATCAGAAATAAGCGTATTTTCCCACATTGCATGAGAGGGAGGAGAGAAGAGGTGGGCATCAGAGCTCTCTCCAGTTAGGCGTGTTGGTTAAAGTGCCATAAAGGAGCTGGCAGAGGGCTGAGCTGGACCGGTGCTGGGGACAACATCTCTTATAGCTTCACAGCAGCAAATAAAGGGCACATTTACTGGGATTCAGTGACTTTAGAGTGGATGACAGGAAGAAATTTCATCTACATCCTCTGGCTTTTACAGAGACTTTGTGCTCATCAGATAATTCTGATTTTGCCCTTTGATGAGATTATCACTTTGGCTGGTAAAGGTAACGGCACAGACATGAAATACTTGGGCTTTACTGGTATTGGAATCCAGACGGTGGGACGATCTGATTTTAAAATTTATCAGGAAAAGACGCAGTAGATGAATTAAAACATAGCTGGTGAGCTCATTTTAAGAAGTCAGCCAGTAACTCTCAGCTGGTGGGCATGGATGAAGTCTGGTGGGGCCAGAGCTTGACATTTCTGTCAGTAACACCATTGCTCACAGGACAAGCCAAATGGGGAATACAGGGGCCAAGGTTTTCCTTTGGACGGCTCCCCTTCCCTGGACTGAGCTCATGTGGTTCTCAGCTTCTCCTCGTCCAGCCTGTGCTCTTGCCCACCATGGTGGCCTCACCAGGCTCACCCCAGGATGTCACTGTCCTTGTGCTGGGGAGCCTGCGCCAGCCCCAGCTCTGCAGCTGCAAACATGCATTTTTTTCCCCTCATCATCACATGAATTTGGGCAATGTTATTTTAAAAGCATAAATACGTCTGTGTGCGCTTTTCTTACGGACAGTGATTTTGGCATCTGTTCGGGCTGCTGAAGCACCTTGTAGCACTGGAATCGTGTGCTCCAATATTTGCTGAAGGACGGGATTATTTTCCATTGATTTCAGGCTAATCACACAAAGAAAAACAACATCTGCCGAGTGAATGGGCTCCCAAGGAGAATTAACCACTCTCACACAGAAAAGAATGAGAAAGAGTTGAACCAGCAAGATTCTCTTTAGGAAGAAGAACACTTATTTTTAGCCCCTTGTGCAGCTCCATTCATCCCTCCCTCTTTTTTGCCAGTGTTCGCCAACATCAGCTTTTCTCCTTCTTCACCATCAACCCCATCCTCACATATTGCCCCCCTCACTGACTAAGCCACTCAGAAAAAAACATACCATTTCCAGCGTGTCCCCTCTCTGGCGTGTGTGAACGTATTTGCCAGGGGAACGAGTGCGACAGATTATTTGAATCCGTGCCAAGACTACCCATAAAACACAAGTCAGCTACACAAAGGTGGAGTGGGGAGCCTTGGCAATAAGATGGAAGTAGTATAAGAAACTATCCTAACAAGAGTGCAGTGATTAGAATTGGGCTGTTTGTCTCCCATCACGTGAAGAGGCAAGCCATAAATCAGGAAGGCATCTGCCGTGCAGGATCCAAGGGCTCTCAAAGCGGTAGGAAAAAGCCATCCGTCACTGTTAGCAGAAGGAGGATTTGAGTTCAAATTACAGGTTCTCAAACTATGCATTGGCAATTGTTTGGAAACAAAGTCCTCTTTAATTTCTCCCTCCGTGCTGGGAGATGGATGAGTCGGCTACAGCAGGGTTCAGGTGACGCCTAATCAGGCCCCAAAAGGAGCAGAAGGGGAAAATTGAGATGGGGACATAAAGGCTGTGGTGCACAGTCGCTGCCCTCCTGCAGAGCATCCGCACTCAACCTCTTACGCACTGTGCCTTCTTTCCTTTGTGGGCATTTTTCCACTTACAGTGTGTTTCCAAAATAACCTGATTCTTGAAACAGAGATAGATGAGAGCAGGACAATCTCTAGAGCTTTATTCCAAGAGCACTTTGCTTTTCCCTCTGATGTCTCTGGGCTGCCGCCAGCACCACCTCCATGGGGTGCTGTGTTTTTTCATGGTGGTTTTATTTTTCTTAATTTTCACTTCTAATTTTCAAAGTCTTTGCTTCCCTGCAGACCTACGGCTGAGTCGTGTTGGTACAGCCTCATTTCTGCAGGAGACTTCCAGGCAGGACCTGGTGCTGGTGCTGATACTGGTGTGTTCCCCTGCATCCGGCTGGGTGAAAGCCCAGGCACTCACTCTCAGCCCAGGATAAACCCCGTGCCCCACACTTTTGTACAGATGACCTGTCTATCCATCCATTCTGGCAGCAGCAAGCAGCTGACCACCCAGGCACCCTCCTGAGCTGCTCGTCCCTCCTTCCACCAGTGTCCACCCACCACGAAATTATGTCAATGCCATAACAATGGCAGCCAGGGCTATCAACTGGGCTGCTTTAATTCTGCCTGGGCATTTGCAGTCACTGGGATTTGGAGGCTGATATATACATATTTTTTTTCATATAAATATATCTGCAGGCAAGAAAGTTGAGCAGAAAACACAGAAGCATTCATTGCCCAGATTTGAGAGGTCCCTCAGGAGAACATATCACAGTTACGGCGTTCGCATGTGAAATATATGGAAGTGAGAGTGAAATATTGCCTTCACAGGCCATTGCTGATACACAGGCTGCAGCAAGACGACCATGGGAGAGGGGAAGACCTGGGAGATGTTTTCCAGGTGAGGGTAGGGCCTGACACGTGTCCCCAAGGGTGTTGGTAAGGGAGGAGTTGATCACAGACTTTGACCCCGCAGGGTTGGGTGCAGGGAGCATTTCTGGGAATGCTGCACCCATCAGCAAGCACCAGCTTGTGGGCACAGCTACTGCACAGGCACGGCTGTGATTTGGGCACCCGTGGGGCCTTTCACGTCCCCCTGCATGGGGGAAGGCGCGCACACTCTCCCGTTTATCAGAGACGTGCTCCCCCAGGTTGGTGGGCTGGGCAGGGGTGTCCCAGCCCTCGTAAGTCACCGCATATCAGGCCCCAGGTGAACGAAGGCTTGTGTCAGAACTAATCATTCTGACGGTTTACAAGGAAATTAAAGGAAGGGGCTGTGTGTCTGATTATACAGCAAATAAGCCTTGGCAAATTACAAACATATCAAAGGTAGCTCCAATTAGCTGCAGTGACTCATGGGGGATAGCACCCAGGATAACAGCTCCTCCTCAGTTTGGTGTCTCGCACTCAGGAGCCGAGCAATAACATGTCTGAAGATCATAAGCTGTACTCCCAGATGAGGAATGCCAAGTATTGTATTTATTTATCAGCTGCAAGTGCAGGATTTCTACAAGAAGCTTGACAGCTAAATGTGGCAATTAGCATATCATTTGAATATGGCTACTTGCTTGCCACACAAATGAAGAAGACGCTCATCCTTGCTCGTTGGTATGGAAGCTGAGAAATCCATATTTCTTCAGATTCCTTCTTGTCTCTGGTGTAACATGAAAGCTATGTCCCACATCACACCCCATGGGCCAGGATCATCAGGATAAGGCTAGTCTGGAGTCCTGGATGCCCTGGGCTCTTCCTGCAGAGAAGGGAGGTCTTGCCGTGTGAAGCCCCTTGCATACAGACAAAACAAACCTCAAGACCTTTCCTTCTGCAGTGACTCTTCCTTGGGGACAGCATCACGATAAACTGTGAATGAATTTCAGTCTGAGGGCTCACAGAGTCGGCACCCTGCCCTGTCACAGAGCAGCTGCTTGCTGCAACAGCCCTCCCTGCTGCGGGATGGGATCACCAGCACGGCTCCCTCTCACGCCAGGTCCTTGCCCTCCTTCTCTTGGGCATCTGCCCTCAGCAGCTTCCACCTCCATTGCTGTGGGCAGCCCAAGCTTTGTGTGGGCAGGGGAACCTGCCAGCCACACAGGAACAAGCCCACTTTTTGGCTTCTTCTTCCAATTGTGCATGATTTTTTCCCCCTCCATGGCAGGGCGGCTTCTTTTGCTGACTGGGAGCACCTGGCAAAGCAGTGATTTAAGGGCGGTAAGCTGTGCCTGATGTGCAGATGCTTTTCAGCTGTGTCTAGATACAGCCTAAAGGTTCTGGAAGCTGGGGAAATGGGGAAGGGGACTGGTGTGCTCTGCTTGCCGTGAGGATGGGAAACCCTGTGAGCTGAAGGAGGTAAGTACTGTTTTTTACGATGAGCAGATGTTAATATGTTCATTGATAAGTTGACTGACAACTGTTACAATTGATCGTGCTGAAGATGGTTATGAATGATGCTTATGCGGTGCAAGGTTCTTATAATACCTTTTAGGCATGTCTATCATCAATGGGCCACTGAAATTTGAAAAAGATCAATATTGTATGGGATGGCTCCTATGTGGCTATGGAATGCTCAGTGGATTGGGGCATTGTTTCAGCTTGCTATGGTGCAGGAGTACTCCTGGTACCTACCCAGGTACCACACATGGGAAGTTCCCAGTCCCCCCAGTGCCCTGCCATGATGGTGAGACTCTGGGTGCCACAAACCTTCCAGGCTGTCATGGCTTGCTTGCAGACTGTTGGTGAGGCTGGTAGGGAGGAATGTTAATTTTAGCTGACACCTGCTCCGCTCCAGGGAGTGTATTTATTTCAGAAGCACCATGTGTTTGTCTTTCTGAAACAAAAATGTTTCAAGACTTGGGGTTTGTGGAGAGCTTCCAAAAACCTGGGATAACAGCAAGTTGAAAGGAAATTGCAGTGCAAAGAATCAAAATGTCTATGAAGACAAAATCTGGGCTTTCAGGTGGTCCCATTAACAGACTGTCCATGCACCAGCAGATATTAAAGGTGGGTCTGTGTTGTTTTTAAAAAAGCTCTGAAACTTTTCCCAGTCCCACCTCTAAAATAAATAAATACATATATATTTGTGTGTCTGATGAGAATGAGCTCTGCTAGCTCATCAGAACAAAATGTCAGCAAATGCCAGCAAGTTCCTGACCTTAATTCCAGCAGACTTACCTTCGTCTCCATTCTGAGTCTTTTTGCTTCCTTCCCAGCCCTTGCTATTTAGATGTTAATCACTGGGTTTTATTGGGCAGAAAAGGTATCTGCTTGCTGTGTTGACTGGCACACCTTGCTTAGTGCTTCTTTCCCCTGGGACTGTGCAGGTGACTGGAGGGGATAAAGTGACTCCCAGCCCAAACCTACCAGGTAGAGAGCTTTGGGATGCTCTGATGTCGCATAGGTGTGTGCTCTACTGCACTCTTCAGTTGCAGGACCGTGACTCTTAAAGAATTTGCTGCTATTGGATTTCATGGAATTGCTTCATTAAAGCAATCTGGAGCACCCAGCTATGAGCTGGATCCTACCTTTCCTATCTGAATGCCTGCCTAAGGGCCAATTTTCTTTACAATTTATTGCTTAGAGCTGCAAAGTCTGCCATCTGCTCATTTCCTCTCATAACCGTGCTCTGTGATGTTTCTCATTGCCACCCACACCCAGCACAATGAAAAAAATAAATAAATGCATACCTGGCCAAAAGCCCTTTTATTATCGCTCTCCAGAGGAGGGGCCTCCCAAACACAAACCGTGCACTGTTTATTTTCCCCAAAACCACTGTGCTGCGCTGTTACTCTGGAAGCAAGGCACGCAGTGTTGGCTGCGGGTGCATGGGATCACTGCTTTGAGAGCACAAGCAGCAAGAGAAGGGGAATACCAGCCCCCCCGGGCTGTGATGCCCTCTCCCCATTGCCTTGTTTGCAGGTGGTTGTCCTCTCCTCCCTCACAAGGGTTGCGCGGAAGGTTGCAAACGGTGCTGGCACAAAGGATGCTTGAGATACAAAGTGCTCTGCAAACGTTGCATTTCCACAAAGTCATCCCAGGCTAGATGAAGGGCTGCGGGTGGTTTCCGTGGCAGGCTGTGGATGTTACAGTAACAAATATGTCTCTCTGCTGGAAATACTGCAGCATTTTCATGGAGTTTTTTTTAAGGGGGAGACGCTAGAGATTGCATGCTGACACTAGCAGGCCAGACTGCCTTTATAAAATATTTGCGCAATAGCAGCTCTTTTCTAGTCCTCAAATCTCCCAAAGCTTGGTGTTGCTTTGAAAGACACTATGGGCTAACTCAAAACACTCCTGACCAACTCTTCCAAGTCCTTTGCTTTTGCGTATGTTGCTCAGTGCAGATCAATGCACAAAGTGTGCTGCTGTCCAGGGTCAGTCACAAAATCACAGAGTCGCCCAGATTGGAAAAGACCTTTAAGATAATCGAGTCCAATCGTTAACCCAACTGACAAGCTCTCAACTAAACCATATCCCAAAGCACCATGTCTACATGACTTTTAAACACCTTCGGGTTTGAGGGACTCCACCACTGTCCTGGGCAACCTGTTCCAACGCCTGATAACTCTTTCAGTAAAGAAATTCTTCCTCATGTCCAATCCAAACCTCCCTTGAAGCTCTACTCCTTGCTCTGCCTGGAGGAGTCTCTGTTGTGGATGTGCTTTAATTTTTTTCTATTTTTCACATAAGCATCGCAAGAACATCTTCTCAGCCTCACAGGATGAAAAGAGGGAGCCTGTGAATGGCAGGCGGGGCGTGGGGCCGGTTTTCCTGGGATGCTGGGGCAGAAGCAAGGGCAGAAACACCCCAAAGCCCTGGGCTGCGGCACAGGGGAGCTGGGGCAGGCTTTTGCGCTGCATTTCACGGCTTTCCCAGGAGATGGCAGGCCAGTCCTACGAATCCACAGCCCGCGGTTGCGGCTAAAACCAGCCCCGGGGGGAGACGGGGGAAACCCAACACTGACCACAAAGTAGTAGATGTTTTATGTGTTTCCATCATAGTTAACAACATTCTCCACAACCATACACACTACAGTGCTGTGGTGGTGAGATACTGAACAGGTTGCCCAGAGAAGCTGCGGATGCCCCCTCCCTGAAAGAGTTCAAGGCCAGGCTCCATGGGGCTTGGAGCAATCTGGTCTAGCAGGAGGTGTCCCTGCCTATGGCAGAGGAGTTGGAACTAGATGGTGTTTAAGGTCCCTTCCCACCCAAACCACTCTATGATTCTGCGATTCCTCCACCCACTGCCCAGGCTCTGTGAGATACTCTTGTTAATGGGCGAGTCCTTCAAAATCTCCTTGCGTTTCGCCCTGCCACCTCCTCGACAACGCGTCCCCCTGGCTTTGGTGATGTCCCCTCCTGCTTGGGTGGCACATGGGACCTTTGTCCCAGGGTGCTGTGCCAGCGCGGCCGAGCCAGCGTGTCCTGGCACGGGGCGGAAGTGAATGGGGCTGCGAAAACAAGCAAACCGGTTACACAACTTCAACATGTAATTCCAGGGCTTCTAATTATTGATTTTGAAAGGGAGGAAACAGGTTTTGGAGTTGCAGGACAAACATGAATGAGGGAGGTTAATCCTCTCCATATTCTTTGGGGATCTCCGGTGCCTTCTGGTTGTGTTGGTGGTGGGCTAGGTGCCACGGCCTGGGATCAAAAGCCTGGAAAGGCTCACCCAGGAAGAGATCATCGTTTGGCAGGCACAGAATAAGGGCAGATCCTTGATCCCAGGCAAAAGAAACACAGTTAATTTTTATAACATAACCAAAAAGTGCCTGGGGACTTTGTCTGGAGCACTGCCCATGCAGTGGTGGTAACAGGCAGGTAGGGGTTGCATGAGGAACTGCTGCCCCCTCTATGCTGCTATTTCCATGCTGCAGCAGTACTGGGCTGCTGATGTGAGAGGCCCACAATCCAAGAGTCCAGGAGTAACTGCAGAGTGAGGCTTGTCCTTTGGCTCAATCCCAGTATTTGAAGAGCAGTCTCCAGGCTGGCTTTAGGCACTGCAGCAGTCAGTGAGAACAGCCTCTGTGAAGGTGGAAGAGGCTGGGGGTGTGGGCTGTGGACTGCCCAGGGCATCCGCTGCATGTCGAGGTCTGCAGGCAGCTCCAGAGCTGCCCTGCAAACCCACTGGGACTGCCTAGGAGCAACTGGTTTTTTTCACCAGGCTCTGAAGCCTTCCCATCAAACACCCATGTCTGTGCCTGGGGAATACCTCCCTGAAGGCACCGTTCACTGAAGAGATGTTTACAAGCCCTTCCACATGGGAATTCAGTTCTTCACAGAATCTGTAGGGCTTTGCTAGGTGTGGAAAGGCAGCAGCCAGCAAGACTGTATGTCATCAATCAAATTTAGCGTGGGAACAGGGCTCCGGAGAAGCTGTGGGGTCTCTGTCCCTGTGGATACTTACAACTTGCCTAGACACAGTTCTGAGCTGCTGTTCTTATCTGGATTCTTGCCTTGCTTGGAACAGGTGTTGGACTGGAGACCTCCAGGGGACTTACCCAGTGGCTTTGTCATTCCCAGCACCTGGAACTTTAGTACTGTCAGCTAAGCCTTTGCTAGAGCTGAACAGAAACCTTCAACAAGAATCCAGAGCATCAAGCACCACGGAGCAGATCCAGGCTCAAAGCCGTCCTGCCACCGACTTCTGCCTGTCCCAGACTTAAGCAAGCTCAGTGTCCTCTGGGTGTGTGGTTCTCTGTACCCTTTCTGAGCAAGGGATGTCCACAAGTTCAGTCACCAAGATGCTGCAGCTGCAACACACAGCACTTATCCCCTGCCCCCTTCCAAAACAAGGACTAAAGATTTTTCAAGAGCTGCCATCTTGCCTTCAGTGAGAAATGACCCACTTGTCCCAGTGCTGAGAGCTCTGTGCGATCTCACCCCGAGCGGGAATATGGCAGCACAGCAGCCATTCCTACACACCTTTCGTGGGCATCACTGAGCACAGGGATTTCTTAGCTTGTCGTGTAATTGCCTCTGGGAATGGTGGAAAGCCCACTCCACTTGGAGGGGAAACAATTTTTCAGATGTGGCCGAAATGCTGCGGCTGGCTCTGAACTATGTTATAAACTCAAAGGAAGTTTCACTACACTGATTCAGTCTGAAAAATCAGTGGCCCAGAATCTCTTATGCCCAGGGAAAGCTCAACAGCCAGCATCTCTCTCTGCACTCTAGGGGTGCTCAGGAGTGCATTTGCAGTTTTCATCAGGACTTTTATAAGGTGGGGCACAGAAGGGTCTGGTCTGCTCACAAGGAACGGCCTTTCATTAAGCACTAAATGGAGATTTTTTTCACTTCTAGCTTCTTTGACTTGCATCATGTCCGGCGTCGATATAAAGACTTGGATAGAGAGCCCGTTGGCCCGAGCGTTTGCAGCAGCCCAGGCTCTCCCCTCGAGGCGGGAGGGATGTGTTTCCCGCGGTGC
>NW_009722717.1:0-24505 GCF_000703405.1 Apaloderma vittatum
GAGGCTGCCCACGGGACTGACGATTAGCCGTACCCCCAAAGTGTGACATACCTCCCAGTTCATCTCCTTCGCTGGGAATCATAGAATCGTTAAGTTGGATCATGCTAGCTAACCAGCATCAGTCCCTTGGTACCCATCTCCTCGTCCTCCTAGGCCTTTCCTGGGTGTTCGGGTTCCAGAAAAAACAAACATCCCTCAATCCTTGGGAGCTTGTTGCTGGGAGAGGAAGAAGACATCTGGGTTTCTTAAGGTCGCAGTCTTCCTGGGGACAATGCTGAGCAAGGTGCCCTTCTCAGTGGATTGGACTTTCTCCAGGTTGTACTGGAGGTCAAGATTTGACCTGAGATAAAAAAAGTCAGTGAGAAAACAGCACTTTGCAGAACTGTCGTGTTTTTGTGGTGATCTCACTAATGACTTTCTCCTCTCCCTGTTTTCTGGGGATGCAGGTTAGAACCAAAGCAAGACAGTTCTTCCAAACACTGTTTTTTCTTGAGCTCCCCGATTCTGAGTAACTGCTTTTAAGGGCTGTTTTCTGTTGCATTTAAGAATTCTTAACAAGAGTTAAAGTATAACTAGTGTTATACTCCTGAGTGATAAAGAAGCAAAGCATCAGCTCATCTGTTTCCTTGTGGCTGCGTGACCGCAGCACATCCAGCGGCTGCCTGCAGGCTCCCACAGGGAGGTCACGTTGACCTCGAAAGCCGTAAGACATGAGGATCTGCTCTCTGGTGATCCCACTCTTTTTCATTTGCATTAATGATCAGCTGTGTTTGGGTGAAGCTGAAAGCAGGATCTTCAGACAGGAAGTTTCCTGATGGGGAAATACAGCCTGCTCCTTCAAAGTAACTCAAGTTTTGGGAAACTTAGAAATGTACTTTCAAGTCCCCGTTTCCTGATGGTTTTATTGTTTCTGTGCTCATTTTGCAGTTGTGATTGATTACTGTCCTACCTTTGGTTTTGTAACCATCAAAGAGCTATCTCTTGAAGATGCCAGAGTTGGCGATAAAATACTGTGCATTTAAATCTGGCATAAATATGCTGGAAGTTAAATAACAATCTCCAGTATTTCTTTTTCTTCGGAGTGTTTGGAAGACAGTTAGCATTGGTATCAGGTCTAAAATGCATTAATTTTCAGGATTTTCACTTCCTTTTTTCCACCACCTCAGCTTTTAATTACGGCTGTCAAGTAGCGAACAAGCCAGACGTGGCATTTAGCAACCTAATTCTACCATCCTTCTTTGCGTTTCCTTTCCTATAGGCTTGTACCAGTGGGTACCTCTGGCATTTCCAGATTGCAATTTGACAGTGTCAGAAAGGTTCATGAATTATTAAAATGTCTCAGCATCGTAGAGGTTGGAAAATTACATATAATTTCACAAAACAGGCGCACACAGAAAAAGAAAACCCCACCCAGGCATTCCCAAATCAAGAGAGTACCTTTAAAACTTGACTTTGAATTTGCTTAAGAGGCCCTAATAGTAGGAGAGATGTGTGAGTCATTCTCTCTCTGTCTCTCTCTAGAACAGGAAAGCTAGCGGAGGGTGGAGGCATGTCAGCACGTAGTGTGGTACACTTTAAAATATCAGCTGAAATGACTAGGCTGAAGAAGTGGGAGGACTGATATTAGTCACACGCTATGACATGGTTCAGGAGACAAAGGCAGAAGGAATTACCGGACAGACATGTGCCATTTGGCCCAACCTTCTGAAACACGTATCTCAACTTCAGATCTCTTCATTCTTTCTTCGGAATGCCTCTGTTTGCCTCACGTTGTGAGCGAGATGCATTATCTTGGCCACGCAGAGAACAGCTGACTCTTCTTGAGCTGAGATGTTAGAAGAATGGTTGAGTTTACCACATAAACCGTACTGTCAGTTTACATCCGTGATCATTTTGCTCAGGCCTGTAGTTCCTTGTCCCACTGGACAAGCGAAGGAGCTGTTGCAACCAAGGCGCCAAGATCATGGAGAGATCTTGGATATGACTTCCTGCCCTGCTGCAAGCAACTCCATGTTAGCTGACTGCACGTGAGGTGGTGCAGTCTTCATTTCTCAGGACCCTGTTCCTTCACTGTTCCTGACGTTTAGAACATTATGCAGTTGGCCTGCGTTGCAAATAAAGACTCCCCTTTTTTCTGGTGACCACAATACGTAGACCGAGACCTCGGATGTAAGCACTGCATCAGCCTTTGTGATTGCAGTAGTAACAGAAATGAATTTGGTTAAGTAAAAGGGGAAGTGTATCCTCTGGATGTGTGAATTTCCCAGTTATGTTGGAAAAACACTTTCTGAACATGCGAAGCTTCCTAATATACTGAGTATTTACTTATGTTCAGTGGCTGCAGCTGATGAATTCTGAAGCACTTTACAAACCTCAGTTCACCTCTGTGTGCTCGTCTGGCTTTCCCAGTACATCTGAAACTATTATTTACGTCTACTTTAGATGCAGAAATTAGAGTGACTTGTCAAATTTTGCAAGAAACAGCTGGTATCACCATGACAAATTGAGCTCAGGAGTTACTGTTCCCAGTTTGTGTACACTGCTTGTCCATGTTTCCTTTCTATATACTGCAAAAAATCTTGAAGCCAAATAAAGAATAGAAACGCAGATCCCATGGCATAAAAGCTTGTCTTGTCATGGTTCGCGTGTGGATACTTCCAAATTTAACTCGGAGGCTCTGCGTGTCCCATCTTTCCCAAGCTGACTGGCTTTAGTGTTTCAGTCTAGACGCTGCGCCTGGTGCGGGGCCGTTCGTTGTGCTGAGCAGGTCTGGAGGTCAGTCTGTCTGGAGCTGAGTCAGAAACTGCCTCTGGCACTAAGACTGAGAGGTGCCCCAGTTTTGCCCCAGGTCTTAGTGGTTGCTGGTTTTATCCACAGATGGAGAGAGGTTTGTACTTAGATGAACTCATTGATAAATACGTGCAACACTTTGCCCGTCAGACTCGCTGCTTGGGCCTGTAGAGGTTTGCAGGATGGAGCCTTCTTACGTAGCTGAATTTTTAACAGAAGGTGTTTCATTAAATAGCCCAGATCTTGTCTCTGCTCTATCCTGCTTTATCTCTCTGCGGTACATCTGATAATCTTATATATCACGTTTAACCAAGCCAAAAGTAAAACCTGCAACAGACCTTCCTAGTTGTCCGTGACTGCCCTGAGAAGTGCTTCCATCAGTCCTGTGAACCACTGTGGGTTTGTTCTTACCCAGACTTCAACCTGTTTGCCATGTGCAAATGTTTCCTTAGTAGATGTTGGATATAATACCTTTTTCTTTAAAAGGAACAAAAAAATGGTCATTTTCTCTAATTTTCTGATAAGTTCTGAAATTAATTATTGGGATTGTACCCTAGTTAGATAGCTGGAAAGGGTCTTAACAGATCTCAGGAATTCTGAAGTGGGTAAAGTACAGCGCTAAAGCTTATGGAAGCTTTTATAAGTGAGCTATACTAACTGATGTTATTAAGTCATTTCGTTCATTAGAACATCCACAGTAGTTTACGCTTTCCTCTGGTTAATGAGCTCTGTAGGCTGGCCACAGGTTTTTTATGCCATATATTGAAATCTCCTTCCCAGAAGCATTATTTTAATCATAATAAGGGCAATAGCAGGCAAACAAAAAAGACTGCCTTCCCTTTCAGGGTGAAACTTGGCTTACTGAGTGTATTTGTTTGCTTTTCTGATTTATTTTCTTTTGATCAGAACCATCTGACCCTTGTGTGTAAAGGAACATTCGTTGCAGTTTTGACATCTGCCTATTAAAACATCAATTCTGCAGCCTGCAGTGAGAGGAGCAGACAGATGCACACTCAGCTGATACTTAACAAATCTGTCTCTCTTGGCATGCAAAATCCACACCTGGAGCGTATCAGTGGTGTCCTTGGACCCTATATGGGGGTAAAAATCCAGGTTGTGAAGTTCCAGATTTCCTTGCTCTGTCAGAATTTTCTTACCTGTGCAAAATCCTGCTTTTGATGATTCAGCCATCATTTAGGGACCTAAACTGGGAGTTGAGCTCATTTGGAAAATTTGTCTTAATTTCTGGTAGTGAACCATGAAAATGTACATTCTTCCTTGTGAAGGGGTTAGTAGTCAGAACGAATAGCATTGTCACAAAAACTGCTGCTTCAGGTTTGAAATTCCTAGCTCTTAGTCCAGAACTTAAACTCCTCCAAAAATTCCAGAAACTTTTCAGAAAGCTGCTCGCCAATTATTTAATTGTATAAATACCCTCCTTGGTTAATTTCTGGTTTAAATTGTTCTTTAAGGAGGGGACTTTTGGCTTACAGGATTCTCAGGCTGGAAGCTGGTGTGGGTCACTGTATGCTTTTGTGGTTTGTCTCTGGTTATATGTGCTCTGTGAGTCTCTCCTGTAAAGAACTAACCTGTTAAAAGCACAGGTGTGTATTTAGCAAGTTTCTAACACAGACTTGAGCAGGCAGCGCTAGGCAGGGCTGTGCTAACTACAGAGAGATTTTACTGCAGTCAGGGACCAGGTACAATTCCTAGCATCTTATTTCATTACCAGACGTAAAATAGGTCACTTTGTGGCTTTGAAGTCTGTAGTGGAGCTGTTCAGGTGACCTCACAGCAGCATCCGACGATCTGGCATGGTGGGTTGCAGCAGCAACAATTTCTTCACAGTGTGAACCTGCCACTGCCCTGCCCGGTTTTGCTTTGAAGTAGGTCAAGTCTGTGAACTCTGCTAAGACTCTGTGGACCCCTCATTCATTTTACCGTTCTAGCTTCTAGAATGGGGAGTGGAGAGATCCCCCACTTCATTCTGTGTGAGCACTGGCAGCCCGGGTGCAGAAAACGCGGGTGGTGCGTGCTAGGCCTGCGTCAGGAAGCTTCTCGGTAGCATCCTACCTCAGCTTGAAGGGGATAACCTGCAGCCTATCTCTGACTTCATGGCTCTAACTGCAATACAGGATGTCCAGCATCCTCTCTCCAACTTAACACAAGCGATATTTCACTGCTTCAGGTGGGTGACCCAAGGAAGTTTGCAAGCAGACTACAAAGTTACCTTTAGAGCAAAATCGAGATGATATTGAACAGAAAATCCAGGTGTAATTAAGTCTGACGGCCTTACTGCAGTGTCTGTCATGGAGTTCTGGGCTTTTTTTTATTATTTCGTTCTCAAATAAGTATTTTTGCATCTTTGGGTTGGATTTACAAGCTGGTAAAAACAAGTACAAAACATTGCCACTGTTTGGTTTCGTTATTTATTCATGGCAAGGGAAAGCAAAGTTTCCTGATAGAACAGGTATTTTCAAGTTCCACTGGTGAGTATTAGATGAGAAACCTAAAGCAAACCTGTATAACTTTGTCACTGATACGGATGGCAGTATGTCCCAAGGTACTTGGCAGCTGGTCTCCTTTATAAATGATATTGCACAATTAGCTATTACATGAAAGCTTGTCGTTAAATGCATTTCTAAGGAGAGCATACATATACTTTTCCCTGTTTTATTGACTGAGGAAGTTAAGGTCTGGAGAAAGGAAGTGATTATTCACAGACCCTCTAGAGGAACCGAGTCCAGAATTCTGTATAAAGGACCATGTAGACAATGTAACATGCCCTGAAATAACCTCTGCGTTTCAGATATGCCAGTGTTGCTCAACATGCCAAACAAACAAAATATCTGTTGCTCTTACTCTTTAACCAACTCTTTCTTTCTTTTTTCCAGTTAATACCTTGGAGCCAGGGTGTGAAAACACAGATGACTCATGCCCAGCAAAATTTTTGGTAAGTCAAATTTCAGACTTGCACGAAGGAGTGTGATCAGCGATCCTGCTGTAGGGCTTTACTTACTAGTCACTTCGTTGTGGTAGAGCGAGAGGTGTACAGCTGCTCCGTCCCATGTTACTGCTAAGGTGCCTGGGACAATCGTAGCTTTCAACAGGCTCAGCCCACTGCAGGGAAGGTGCGGAGGAGGAAACAGCGCTGGGAAAATGGTGTCAGTTGAGATGAGAATGCAGAAGCCCCTTTATTTGCTCTGTGACTTCAGGTCTCAGCCCAGCTCTTTGAAACTGTGACTCGGTACTCAGCAGAAGAGTGACAGCGTGTTGCCACAACAGCATCATTTGTCCCTGTTGATGTCCTTGTGCAAAACACAAATCTTAAACTTGCTTGTGTCAGAGCGGCTAAATGGTTCAATTTCCTTTGAAAGCTCTTGCTGGGGCCCTTACCCAGCATGGAGGCGCTGAACCAGATGCTCACAGGTCTCTTGTTGTGTGCAGTTTGTGTCTTGTTTTTTGGTTATCTGCTATGAGTAAGCTCAGTGGTCCTGGTGTTGTTCTTGTCAGACTAATCCTGTGTGTGATCGGTGTTCTCTGAGGTCGAGGGGAGCTGCCCAGTGGCCCACAAAGCTTAGTCCACTGAGTTCTGGGAGATGTTTGCCGACAGTGATTCTGGAATGAGGAGCTACAGCCTGGTTTTGTTTGTTTCTGTAGTTAAATCAGAGTAGGGAATCCCCATACTTATTCATTCTTTCAACCCATGGGTACTAAAGCAGGCAGAATCAGCCACAAAGCCGTGGTTGAAGAGTCAGGTTCCCATGGGCTGTAAATCAGGATTGCCACAGTCAGTCAGAGTCTCAAAATGAGATGGTTGTAGGAGGGAGGGAGAGGAGAAAGTCTTGCAGGTTCTTGCAGCTGTTTTCACTTCTTCAATTAGTAGCAAGGGTTTTATGCAGGAAAGCTTGGAAGAAATCGTGTTGCACAAATGCTTTTTTTTCCCCTGAAAGTAGCCATCAGTTGCATTACTGCATGCTATTTTATTCCTCTTTCTCCTTTCTCTGTGGAACTGCAGAAGTGACAGCACTTTAAATGGAAAGATTTGCAGCAAGCCATCAGTCATTGTGTGTGGAGGATATATCTCCTGGTTTAGTCTTGCTTGTGCTTCCATAAATCAGCATAGCTAAAATATTTGTGGTTGTCTGTAGGAGATTTGTGCAGGTGGGAGATTAGAGTCAGTCTGTCATTTTTGTGGGGGAAGTGAGAGATGGAACGGGCTGGGGAATGCTGGCTTGCAGGAAGGAAGGATTTGTAATAATGTCGGTGGATATTTAGGGGTTCCATAGAGGCAATCAGCAAAAAATCTTTGTGTGTGTGTGTACGTGTGTACACATCTTTCTGATTTCTAACAGGCTGTTGTCTCCCTGCATCATTAAGTTAGTCTAGTTAGAGACATTGTATGGATCTACCTTCAGATTTGGTTTTCTTTTTTCTTTTTTTCCTTCGGTCCAAAGTGTTCTGTATACAGGTCATACCTTACTTTTGCTAGTGTGCGCCTGTCTTGTAAATTGGCTGTTGAGTAATTGTGTCGGGTTAAACAGAGCACAGAGACTGTCCCTCGTCACAAAGTCACTGAATACAGGCTTAGTTACCTTTGCTAATGGTTGTGACTGCGGAAGTTCATGAGAGCAGGGAATGGTGAGGAGGGAGGGGCGTGAGAAATCTGTATTCTAATATTGGCAGCAAAATCCAGGTCACATTTTCAGTTGCTGTAACACTGTAGGGCTCCCTGGTTCCTAACAGCTTTGAGTGTGGCCCCGACTTCAGTGGAGATACGCTGATTTACACCAGCTGGCAGGCCAGAATGAGAGAGTCTCCAGTGCTTTACTAACAGGAGAGATGCTTCACCGGTTCTACTTAGTGGGGGAAAAAAATCAGAGAAGGAAGTATTAACAGCTTTGTGGGAGTAGCATTGCTGTGCTGTGTCAATATCATGTATTCTATTAAAGTAAAATAATTTCAAGGGATGTGTGTAATATGAAGGGACAGAGATACCAGTGTTAAATCCGATATTTTTTTCTGTTCTCCATCTTTGCCAATTCCCTACAAATCTTTGCAGTTGTAGATACAGCCTGAGAAACTGCTAACATTTTCAACTACAGAGCATAACACTGAATAAGGATAGTTGAAAAATTTCTGTCAAAACTGTGTTTAATGGAAAATAGAGTTTTGATAAAATAGCATTTTCACCAAAAATAGCTGCTTTCCATGGAGAATGTTAGTTTTTCACTCAATATTTTGACAGAAATTTTAAAATCTTGGGCTGAAATATGTACAGCTGTTCAAGTCCGTCTAGTGCCACTCATATTTCTTCACCTCTTCAAATTTGAGGTATTTTGCCAACTCTCTGGTTTTTAACATTTTGATACTTGAGAGTGTTTGTCAAGCCCACCTCTAGATTCATGTCATAGGACTATTAGTTTCGTGTTAAAAAAGCTGCATTTCTATGACTTTTGAAGCTGGAGGGAGAAAAAAACTGTTGAAAATGCAATGCAAGTACATCAGGAGTTAGAAATCAAAGGAGGTAAATGAAAATTTTGTTTTCTTCTTTCAAATAACTCTCAAGACTTTAAAACCACTTAAAAATATTTCTATACAGAAAGCGTTTTGTGGTCTTATTAAGTATTTTGAATACATTTCTCTGATAGTGCTTTTTTACATAGGTTTCAAATGTAGGATTTGTTAACCAAATCATGCAAGCAACGTTAAAAAACGTGCGAGAAAAACGCAAAACCAAAACCACTTTGATTTTCTGCCGTGAAGGGAATGATAATGATGTCACCTTTACCAGGCTGTGGTGAAAGTTGTTGGAAGTATGTAAAACATTGGGTGATCTTAACATATCTACGTATTAGTTGTGGTCTGCAGCGCAGGTACGCCGGCGTCGCACCGCTCTGTTCCGGCATGCGGGGATTAACGGCGGGGCGGGAGCTGAGGGGCACAACCCCTCGACGCCGGCTCTGCTCGGTGGGCCGTGAGGAAGCGGGTGACGCTGGCTCCGTGCGGCTGCTCCTCTCTGCGCTGGCGAAATGAAATCAGCGTGACAACAGATAGACAGCATGAGGCAAAAGATGATCCAGCCTAACATCCTGCCTCGGAGAACTGCTCTTGTCGTGTGCCCAGGGAGGAGCAGGAGAATGGAGCAAGTGTAGGGTGATACCTCCCCAGGACAGATGCTGAATCTCCGTGTTTCAAGGCCTTGAGCCCAAAGTGCTGCTTCTTGATGTAGGGTTTGTGGATGTTTTCTCTGTTTGTCAAATTGGTTTTTTGACCTTTAGCATCTGCAACGCGCTGTGGCAAGGAACTGCAGTTTACTTAACTGCTCTCTGCACAGAAATTGTTCTGTGTCATTTGTTGCTCCCTTTTCTGTGCCTTTTCCACTTGTTCAGTTTTCTTCTTTCAGAATTGGGGCAAGAGGGCAGTACTGGATCTGAATGCGGGCATACTCATCAGCTTACCCGGCGATGTAAAAATGCTGTCAGGTTTGTTCTCCTTTTCCAGTGATTCCTCACGTTCAGTTTGCCATTCTGAGTATTCCGCCGTGTTCGTAGAACTTTGTGTTAGAGCCCGAAGATGAAGCTGCGTGGCAGCCAGACGAGGTTTCTCTGTCTGGGTTAAAATGACGCCTTTGCTGTGTGATCAAAAGGGACTAAGAGGGTGAAAGAGGTGACAAGGAGGAAAAGGGAAGCCTCGGAGCCTTGTGGGCACGAAGCATTGTTTTGTTTGTGCTTTCCCTAGCAGAGACAGTTCTTAACGTTTCTCATTTTAGCTGGTTCTGATTGGTGCCTTGAGATGCCTCTTTTAATTCCAAAGTTAAGATCCTCTGCCTCTGGTGTTTGAGGTGAATCGACGAGCTGCCTGTCGGATGCCCCTTGCCGCTGTGTCCTTTGGGACGAGAGTAGAGGGGGGGGTTGGATAAGGGTCTAACGAGCGTGGAGCTTTTTGGCAAGCGTTAGATGGGGCTTGTTCCAAACTGGACCTGGGATCCCTTTAGGAAGTATTGTTCACTGTAATACTAATTTCTGCCATAATAAAGCCTTTTTTCTTTTTTTTTTTTGGTTTTGCATGGGTTTTCTGTTCAGAAGATGGTGTCCAAGTAGCAAACCTTTATTCTAGTAAGCATCTGGAAATCTTAGACTGTGTCCACACTAGTAAAATCAAGGATGCCTGGGAAAGTTCCCAGGAATGTTCCTCAAACTGGAACATGATACTGTACTGCTGAAGGCTGGAATGTTTCTTGGCAGAATTTTGGCCCATGCCAGCGAGTGTTTTTCTAAAGTGTTTGCAGGTATGGTTTGAAGTTGGAGACCGTTCCCAATAAACAGTTTATACGCAGTCACCCTGTTCCAGAGACTTAAGAGAGATTTCTCCTATGGGCAAGAGCCATTCTCTGTCAGCTGCCCTTAAAGTTTGGGAACATTCCTACACATATTTAATTTACTAGTGTAAGTATCTGTTACACAAAGTTAAAATCTGACTATCCTTCCTCCCCTTTTGCTTTTCGTGTCACTTTACTTTTTAAAGAATGTGGTAGTACCACTGAACGTACTTCAGGAGGTTGTTTACATGATGTTTATTTTAAATTATGCTCCAGCATCATTGTAACTGATTCTGTGCCCAGTAATTTGCTTTGATCAGGCAGAAATACTTACAGTGATTCCAAACGGTGTTCACGGGCATGAACTTTATGCAGCAGTGCGTGTGCATATGCAATAAACTTTTGAACAATATTAATTATTTTGTGATGTGCTGGTTAGAAAGAAGGATCAAAGCAGACTTTTCTAGTGCTAGCTTCCTATATAGTGGGAAGTTCCTGCCCCCCAAATACTACAGTCTCGAGAGCTAAGCTACAAAAGAAATGTCTGATGTTCACCCTTTTTATTTGAGGTTCCAGGAAATGCAGGGTAGCGGCTAATGCAAAATCCAGGCTCTTGTATGTTGTAAAACTGGATGAACTCAAACTGCAGATTGCAGGCATCTTTTTTTGTATGTGTTCATCAGAAACTAACAGTTACTGTGGCTCTTCATTTTACAATTGTTTAAATTTATTGCCTTGACTATAAATAGCTAGATTTATAGATAAGATATTTTTATATATAGCATATAATTATAACACATAAGATGACGGTGATCGAGATTTTGCTTACATATTTTGAATAATTCAAAATGCGTTTCATTTGTCAATATGAATTAAAAAGTAGTGTTCTGGGGTGTGAATTTGGGGGTTGACTCCACGTTAGGTTCTGGTGCAACCTTAACCTGGTAATAAAGAAGTGGTGGTAAATGGGCCTGAGTGATTCTCTGGTGCCCGGAGAGTAAACTGAGTTCCCAGTAGAAGAAATAAACGCTCCAGTGATGGGAGCTGCACGCTTGCAGGAGATTTTCCTCCCCGAGAGCAAGCAGCTCCACAGCTCCTCTCAAACAAGACATCAAGCAGATGCCAGTTTACTGGTTTCCATGGTGACACTTACTCTGATGTGCAAATGCTGTGACCTCAGGGATCACCTGAGGACCAATATAAGTAAAATTGGTGAGGAGTTAAGTCCGACGCTGTTGCACTGAGACCTGCACATCCTGCTCTTACTGGGCAGAAGAGCAAAAACTTCAGTCCCTGCAGGAGTGGTTCATGTGACATTTCCTATGAAATACCCCAGCCACTAACTCATCTTCTGGTCAGAGGAGGAAGGGTAGTTGTCCTCAGCCTTGGCTCACAGAGGACTTTCTGTCTGAACCATTGGCAAGGTGACAGACGTGAGCAGTTTGAAAATTTGGAGCCCGTGAGCATTCGTGTGAATCCCTCCAGTTGCTTCAGTGGGCTCTAAATCCAGGTGAGAGAGCAGAACTCTGAAAGTCCAAGCTTCCACAGCAAAACCACGGAGCTCGGAAAAGAAAATTTCCCAGACTTATTTGAAACCAAGTTTTTGCATTGTTTGAGATGAAACACTTATCAAGGTTTACAAGCTTTCCTGGTAGATTTTACCCCATGTGTCAGGGGAATTCCCTGCAGGGGGTGGTGATAATTGTTGAGGAAAGAGCTATAATGGAATTGTGAAAGCATGAGAAACCATAGAGGGTTTTTCAAATGAATTTTCAGGTTCGTTCACAGCTTGGCTGAAGAGCAGCTGTGGGAAACAAACCTCCTGAGAACTGAAACCACTGAGTCGAGCTCAGAGTTGCAATTCTTCTGTAAGACAGAGAATTTAAGCATTTCAGTGTTGGGGAAATGAAACTGGCCAGTGCTCTGTTTCACTAGGTGAGAAAGCAGGCCTTTCTGTATGGTTTGGACTTTGTTACAGAGAAGTTTTCAAGATACAGGAGGAAGAAAAAATTGTTTTAAATTTCCTTTAGCCCTGACATGTCTGAGAAGGGAAATATTTTTGTTTGAAATTTTGAAACTAGTCATCTAGACAGATATTGAGCATTATTTTTGAAAGCATTGGCTCCCTGTACACTTTTTGAAAAGTATATTGTAAATTTGATTGCACTTTAAAATTAGTGCCATTAGGATCCAAATTTTCAGTTATTTTTAAGTACTTCACCGTCTGATGATTTAGAATGAGACACCTCTACATCTTTTGAAAGTCTGCAACTTTATCTTTTAATTGCCACTATAATAAAGAAGTGGGCTTGTTTTTAAGCCTGTCTGTCATTCTGATAACCTCATCTTCTAGTGTCCACCCTACAAGACCTCCCCAGCTTTTATCTGTAAGGCAGCAAGTTCTTTGAATGAATTTTCATTTGTTCTCAGCTAGATAAGCAGTATCCTTGTAGTATCCACTTGCTACAGTGTCTTTGCTGACGCATGTAGCCTGTGTGGGTAAGTCTTTATCAGATTAGGCCTTATCAGGCTGCACAACTGCAGCCTGGGCACTCTTCTTGTATCTCTGGGTTACGGCCAAGACCAGTCCGTGCTGTAGGTTAACAGGACAGGAAGGGGTTCAGGCACATGCTGAAGTGACTAGTCTCATCTGGTGGTAATACAGTTACTCATTTGCTTTGTTAAATATATGCTTAAGCATTTCCTCGGGGTAAAGCTTGAGGGTGGCTGACTTACTGTTTAAGTATTCTCCTGCACAGGAGCAGAAAGGGTTTGGTTTATAGATGGAAATAGGTTCTGGTGGTGCATAGTTACATGTGAAAAGCACACACCTGTCTCTGGTGGTGCTGTTGGAAGGGGAAGTGTCAGTTCTCCTGGTAGTACACAAGCAGTATTGAAGCATGAAGAATATTGGCAGAGGAAAATGTTGTGCTGAAGGAAGTGCTGTTGTTCAGATGCACTGTATTGGAAACGCTAACTGAACTAGATTTAATTATTTGAATTTGTGCTGAGGGAAAAAAAATCCACAGGAAAAACCCAGTCAATGGGCACATTGCTGCCAGGTCAAAATAATGTTTCTTTTAATGTAAAGAGACATTATGTTTCATAAAGCTCTTGGGTTGCAAAAACGCAGAGATGACACCAGTGGTCACAGCTAACGCAGCCTGTGCCATCAGCAATCAAGGCATAAATTTAGTGGAAGGAATAAATAGTAGGTCACCTGTTCTCTTGCCCTCCAACCTGAACTGCTCAATATTTCTGTGGTCACTGATGTAACTGGGACTGACAGCTACCCAACAACTGTGGAATTCTTAGAGAGTGTGTTCTTGCAGAGGTGACAGACATTCAGCCCCGACTGCAGGATTTTACCAATTTGTAATTGAGTTTGCTTTGGGGAAGACAAGGGTAAGAGGAAAAAGAAAAAGAAGCTCTGGAACATTGGGAATGGTTGTAGGTCATGACCTGTGGCAGTGAGTCAAAACGGTGCCTGGGTGATTTCTGCCAGATGGCTTAGGGCTTTGGTTCCCCAGAATTTCAGCTGCTTGCAAGAGAGAAAAGCAGGTCTTTGGTGAAAAGGGAGGAAATTCCCCCTCCCTCCCTAAAAATTTCTCTGTATAGGGTGCCTTGCTTCATGGCTGGTTGGAACACAAGTCTCAGATAAATAGCATTATATGCAAAGAGATATATGTGTCTGGGTTTGTACCCTGGCTTTAAAAGGTATCGCTCAAGGCATAGAGAAGCATTTGAGGTGTCTGAAAGTACCAGTACATCCAGCACTTCGAGTTCATCTTACTCATCCCACTTAAAGTGCCGAAGAAGTAAAGCTTATTCCTTTGTATCCTTCCCAAGCAGAGAGGAAACCCTCTCTGATGTTCAAGAAAAGCACCAGTTGTACCAAGATGCCTAAAATTCAGGGGACTTGCACAGCCCTGCCTTTCTTCCATGAGCTGCAGTGCAATCACTTCTATCTGTACAAACAAATGATCAGCATATGATTGCTTTGATCACCCAAACTGTAAAAAATGAAAAATTAGGCCCAGGAAGTGTTCTGTTTTCTTGAAGAAGCAACGTTTTGGTTCTTTCAATAAGGAATCTTTGTTAACTTGTCTGTATTTGTTGTAGTTTTGTGAATCCAACCTGTGGTAGGTGTGAGCCTGTCCTAGCTTCTTGCTGGGAATCTTGGCTGTTTCTAACCTCAGATATGTCATTAATCTTTGAACTGCAGAGATCCTTGGACCAACCTCCAGTGTGGCAGCCAAGATAACAGCCACTACACAGAGTAACAGATTATACTGAGTTCCCATTCATATACGTTTTGTAAATGATTAGTAGCTGCTTTAGTAAATAATTGTTAACCCTAACATGCGCAGTGCCCCAACCTGTAAAATGTTTATAGTATCTGTGAATAGTTTATTGCCCATATAAACTGCTTATAAATGGAAACTTGGTAGGATGTGTGACAAGCGCAGGAGCAGAGGAGGAGAGGACGGGGAGTTGGCCTGTGTAATTAGGACCCGCTGGACTCTCGTGACTTGGTGGGGATGTGAGGCCCTGGGCGGTTCTGTGAGCAGAGGCCAAAACTCACTTCCCTCAGCACATGCGCTGTTTGTTGTACGTGAGCTGGAGTTTGTCAGAGCCCTTTGGTCTCTGATGCGTGTGGGAATTATCTTGAGGATGCAGATGGGAAGGTATTATGATGACTGGCAGCTGGAAGAAAATGGGGAAACGCTGCCTGCTCGGTGCTAGAAGGCACTGGGTGCTTCTTGGAAGCTGTGTTGCCGTTGCATTGCTGACTTGTGTGGTGTTGGAAGAGTTGGTTCCTTCCTTTCTGCGTGTCTTTCTTTCTCCAACAGCTTTGACTTACCTACCTATGTCACAAATCATTTGGGCCTGAGTCTGAATCTCATAGTCAGTTCGATCCTCCAAATTCTACCCAAATGTAAACAGTGAACACAATATGAGTAATAAAAATCACAAATATCTGTCATTATAGTTGTGATAAACATGTTTTCCTTTATTTTCTCTTTCATCTCTCCTTTAATGACGCTTTTGTGTCTGGCTCGAATCACCCACATTTCCTCCGTTTGGATTGGCTTCTGGTGTGAAGTTTAGCAGCTGTACCTTTTTTTATGTGTTCTCTCTCACTGCTGCAGTATGTGAAACTGCAGCTTTCTGTACGACAGACAGTTTCTTACGTGACTACATTATCCAGAAAACACCGCAACACCAAATAGACAGAAATGTGTACTGTTGTTATCTGGGCCTAGAAGAGCCTGCCCCACCCCTCCAAAACCCAACGCTCTGAGGGAGCACTAAGCATACTGTAGGGTTCAATGAAATCTGAATTAACCCGACCGTCCTGGCATTTGTGGTCAGTTTTCAAGGGCTCTTTTCCTTTCACAGGCCCTTTCATGAGGTTAAAATAACGTAAATACAACATAGGCATAAAAATAACATAGAATCTCTTCTCTTGGTCCAGGCTTCAAAAATGAGTCAAGCGTGTTACACAATCATGTGAAGAGCACTTTAGTTTGGCCCTGCAGGTGACTCTGAGACCTATGAAGAAACCTATGGAAAAACATAAACATGAGCGCTGGGAGTACCATAGGGCCGTGCAGTGGTTTGGGGTGGAAGGGGCCAAAGCAGAACTCAAGATTCTTGCTTGAGCTCCCAAAACTGTTACGAGGTTTAAGTGAAAAACATGCGAGGAGGGAAGAAACGCCTCACTGGATGAGTCTTATGACATGTTGCGTGCTGCAGCGCATCGGCTCGGCAGGGTGAGCTAAGTGGGGATTTCCACCATGAGTAAAACTCCTGCTTCTTGGAGGTGTAATTCAGACTTTTGCATTATCTGATCTCTGGGTTGGTTCATTCTTTTTCCATGTAGCTGGCTATCTATCATGTTTGACGGAAAAATTGCAATGACAAAACGCTAAAAGCTCTTGCTCTGGGCTGTTTTTAATCTACTGTAGGTGAAAGATCAGAACACATTTTTGGAAGATTTATGTGCCGTACCCTTGTGCTGTGCTGGATGGGATAAATGGGAGTTGACAAACTACAGGACACGAGATTTAAACCATTGACCTCTGACATTAAGAGTCATCAGAACTGTATGTTATCACATTTATGTTCAGGAGTTAAAGGCTTGGCTCCGAGGGAATCTTGTAAGTGCTTAGCAGCTGTACAGAAACACAATTCTTACTCAGTCTTTAAGTTTTACTCTTGGTGACCAGTAGTTAAATCTCCACTCAGGCCATTGTGGATTTTAGCGCCGGGTATTTGTGAGCAATCTCTAAGTGTTGGGCTGGCTGTGCAGAACAGCACATCTCGCTCTTGACAAGGGCCTAGCTCCTTGATGGCAGTTCAGTTTGAGCAGACTCATCTTTTTTTGCTGATCCTGTAATAGTCCAGTCTTTCAAACTACTTCCCAACTCTAGGGTTTCTGTTAACTGTGTCCATTTCTGAGACAAAAGCCCCTATAAAGCAAAAAGACTTGGGCATGTACGAAACGCTGTTTTCAAATCAAGTATGTACGTCAGTGTTGTGCTGAACTGAGCCTCAGGTGTCTGCAGCGCGTCGTAGCGCAAGGGGAGGCTGAATGCCTGCAGCTGCTCCTCTGCCCGTGTGACACGTGTCATCTGAAACACGATCAAGCCTTTGCAGAGAACGGGGAGGAGAAAAAAATGAAGCTCGGGGAGTGGAAGGTGAGTGGAAAAGCAGCGGCTAAAGGGAAGGATGAGTTTGCTGCAAGTTGAGGCACTGCTCTTGGCAGTCACCTGGCTGGAACCTGTCCCACACAGAAGATCACAGTATTTCATTGTCTTTATTGCTGCCTTGAGGTTTTTCAGGCACATGAAGCTGACCCTCCAAGTTCAGATATGGGCTCTATGCAATATCGAGTACCGCTCACGATGTTCATCACGCACTGCCTGCTTCCTAAATTATACATCATTACGAGGGGCACATAACCAATTAGTATATGGATTTGTTCTGCATGTGCAAATCTTTTCTTGGGCTAAGCAAGTGTCATACAGAGACTTGGCTGAAGAAAAAAAGAAAACAGTTTAATCTTAAATTGTAATTGTCATCCTCTGGCTAATGATAAGCAATATTATGGCCTGCATATCAGCTGTAATTAAGCAGTAAGACACAACAAGGTGTATGTTACAGTGAGATAACACAATGCTTAAGAGCCAATGACCTGCAAAGCACATTATCTCCCCGCTGCACGAGCCCTGCACAGTCAGTTTGTACATGTGTGGCAGCAAATCCCCCGGCCCCTCTTCCCCCGCCCTCAGTCTGCTTTGCAAGGTGCAAGAATTGGAAGGGATTTTCATATTACTTGTTGTGTCATGATTTAAAAAAAAAATCTTCCTTTTCATATTAGTCAACTTCTGCACATCTAATAGGCTGGAATGAAACTTTCTAAGTTGTCGCTCACTGGAGCTGCGGGAAACGAGCATCGCCTCAAACGAGGCCCTTTGGTGCTTTGTTAGACAAGCAGGGACAGAGTGTGCGCGGAAGGGCTCTCGCTGATGATCCCAGCACCAAGCTGAGAGCAACTCTTTACCTGCTGCACCAAAGATTTTATGTTGCTCTCAAAGATAGCAGAGGGAGCTTTGAGCTGGAACATAGTGTTAGATGAAACTTGTTTTAAAGTGAATTGATTTTTTCTTAGAATTAAACAATGAAAGCATGAAGCCTGTCCTCTTTGTACTACAAATGAAAACCTTTCCTGCCGGGGTACCTTTGCCCACGTAAGTGCCCTGTGTAGGCCAACCCAACTCTGATGCTGCCCAAGTGACTGAGTTAAAGCCAGGGCTGACAGTGTGGCCCGAGGCATGTTCGTGGTGCAGACACTGTGAATGTTTAATTTGTGAACAATCAGATATGTATTTGGAGGCTCATTCTTTATGTTACCCCAGATGAAACTTTGCAGGGCAAGAAACCGTGTTGATCAAATTCTCTGTTTAAGTATCATGGACGTGGATCTAGAATGAAGGAAGAAGTGTCTTACCTAATGTCTTCTAGCCAGCAATGGCCAGAAAAGAAAATGTGTTTTTTGATTTCCCAGTATTTGGTAATGTTACCCATCGAAACGGGTAGGTACTTACTGAGCCAAACGGATGGTTTTCAGCAGTACGGAAGGACAATCCTCTTGCAGCCGGAGTTGTGCTCTGTGTTGTCTGAAGGAGAGAGAAGTTCTTCGGGTTTGAACGGCACTTAGCCCATCTGCACCGTGATTTCAGTTGGATGTCCTAGATATTATTGTATTAAAAATATAAATAAATAAAGTTAGGCTTAATGTAAGAACAGAGAGATGAGGCAGAGGCAACAGGGACAGCTGCCTCTTCCGCTGAGTCCTTCTGCTGCGTGAGGCTGTTTCTGGTTACAGCCGGAGCGCTGGGGCTGCCTGCGAGGTGCCTGGTGAGAATCCATTCGGCGCAATTACGAGGCATCCGTCACCAGCAGGGGCCGAGCCACAGGCCTCTTATCTGGGAAAACTGATGGAAGAGAGGGGGGAGCGAGGGAAGGAATCAATGCTTTTCACCAGCGTTATCTCCCAAATTGAATTAGGCGGCATGGGTTCCCGCTTTACGCGCTCTGCGAGTCAGGGCTGAAGGAATCTGTTTACACCATGAGCCCAGGGCAGGGTGGGCAGAGGAGCCGCGCGTTGCTGCTGCACGCTCGCGATTTCTGGGGCACCCACTGACGTCAGTGGGACTCCGTGCAAAAGGAGTTCAGAACCTAACCACGTAGAGAAACCTTAACGAACAGCACCAGCTCCGGTTGTGAGCCTCGGGTCTGGGGGTGGCCTTCATGCAGCCTGCCACGTCCTTTTTCTGGTTTTGATGTAGCCAACAGGATCTCATTGCTCACCACATCCCAATTTTTATGTGCACAGGGCTGTAGACAAAGCAACTATGATGACCTAAACAGAGGATACAGCACTAGCAAAACTCTCTTGCTTAAAAATGATGCATGTGTTGAATTTTTTGGCAGTGCTGCCGTGCTCTATGGCGTGTAATCGGCACTGAGCTCTAGGGACAGGCAGCAGGCCTTGAGTTCAGGGGCAACACCTACAGATGTTGGGTGGATTGTTAGTATGCAAGGAAATGCAGGTTATCGCTGTGGGCTGTGCTGTTTTGTGTTCCATAGTGTACCTGCTTCTCCCTTCACTTCCTCGCTGACCCCTGTATTCTAACTGGTTACTTATTTTGCTGGGTTTAGGAGTGGTAAATGGCATTACTGTTTGTAAAATGACACTTTCCCTTACTGGGCCTGCGGTCACCATCGCAAAGGCCACCAGTACCTCTGTGGAGATGCTTGGCAGGCACTTCCTACTTGGTAAATGAAGAAATAAGAATGTAGCTCCATACAGAGAGCAGCAGGGAGATTGTGGCCTGAGCCACTACGAAGAAGAATCCATTAGTACTGGTCAGATCGGGTTCACCCGTGGGCTGCGCTGCCGGCAGCTCTGTTAGTGTGCTGGGCAGCAGCTGGTTTTGTACCTAGGCCACAGGAAGGTGGGGCTTTGATGACATTCCTCGACAACCAGCTAATAAAGGAGTTTCTGCAGCTCGAGAGCATCTCGTGTTACAGGTGCTGGGATGGAGTCCTGCTGACAGCACATGTGGGCGCTCCCTTCCTGAGCTCAAACCAGCGTGTAGGTTTGTAGATTCCTGCTTGCGAGCTTTCTTCCCAAGATAATGACGATCACTCAGGCTTATAGTCTTTATGGTGTTTACAGAAATGAGCAGATCTTGGAACAAGCCTAATCTCCTTTGACGCACTAAAACTTCATTTTCCTTGGACCCGTGTAGGTTTCCTCTTGTCCTGCAGGGTTTCTGTCTTGCAGTTTATACGTAGGGGAGATACAGGAGTAGTTATTTGGGATAAGTGGTAGAAGGGCCAGAGGACTGGGCTAGCTGGGCCAGAATAGGCTCTGGGGAAGTACTTAAAAGCATGAAATTTCTCAAGGTTCCAGATGAAGGAGCTGACTCAGCAGAAAACAGATACAAGAAGTAAATTCACTGAGATGAGCCAGAAAACGCACAGATACTGTGCAGAGCAATTCAACTACATCAGTTCAGCACGGAGATCTGTGGAAACTTTTTTCCCTCCCAAATAAAAGTGTGTGGGAATTCGCATTGCAGTCAGGTATACTTGAAGTGTGCATAAGCCATCTAATAAAAATTCCACTGGAGCGTACGTCATGCAGCTGTGTTTTATTATATTTGTGCTCTCTTCCTACTGACAGAGCCTTTAGAACTGGATTACTCACATATCATCATTAACTCTGACACTCCTGGGTTTTTACTGCTTCCCTGGTTCCTGTCATCTTCTGCAAGTCTTGGCCCTTCCTTGCCGATGTGCCAAGACCTATTTCTTTAATATCTTTTCAGCAAATGAACATGAGAGCACGTATAAAGGGCGATTTGGATACGGGGGCAGTGACAGGGGCTCTCATCATGTCAAACCTCTGCTCTGCTCCGTGTGTGTGAGGTTTTCTGTCGCTGGGCTGTGAGGACGGGGCTGCGGGCAGCCAGGGGAGGTGACTGGGGCACCGGTGCTGAGCTGGTTTCCTCCGAGTTCTGTTAATTTGTAGCCGTTTCTTTGGGTTGTGCTCCATACAACTGTTTTAATTTACTGTGTATACACTGTGTTCAGAATGCGCAGCTCGAAGAGTTGGGGTTGGGGGTGTTGGTTCTCTGGGTGTTTTTTTTCCCAGCTGGATAATATAAGCTGCTGAATAAGACATGAAGACTTTTTACTTCAGGCATCAGGAAATTTGATTTTTATTTCTGTTCTCCAGCAGCTAGTTTGAGCTTGGGTCAGTTCAGCTCACTTTGGTACTGATTTTTCCCCCCCTCGTTCTTTGCTGTTCCTGTTTGACTAAAAGTTCTCTGGGGTAGGCACTGTAGCTCAGAGCATTTGTAGAGAGCTGAGCATAAAGCGGGCTGGGGCCTCTCTCAGACTTTCTCGCTATTTCTACCGTTTGGACTTACGTTGAGCTCTCGGGGCACTGAAGCATTCCGAGTTCGGTGAGTCAGGCTGTTGTGTACGTTGCCAGCTAGAGCTCAGTTCGGAGCATTGATGGATCTCTTAAGTATTTTAATTGTGCTTGGGACAAACATATCCCTGAATTTTTGGTTGTGGACTTGTGCTTCAGCTGCTGAGGTCTCCTGCAGGAGCTTGCCTGAGGTGCTTGATGTGCTCGAAGCTTCTCACCTGAGAGCACCCGGAGCCACAAGCGGGGTGTGAAAGTAGGTTACAACCAGACGTGCACGGCCCCGTAGGACTTCTCGCAATATAGAAAATATATTTTAATTCTAGGAAAACTTGATGGCCAGTATATGCAAAAAAAATGTTGTCCAGTGCTGTCCCCTTCACACAGCTCCTACTGAGAACATAGAAAGAGAAAAAACTGGGCTGACAGTGATCCAGTGCGATGACACCGTGAACACGTCTGGTTTGGAGGTACTCAGAAGCGTTTGACTGAGTAGGCATTCTGGTTCTTATATTCCGGAAATTAAAGTTATTCTTGCAGCATAACTAGAATTCTCAAAACCCAGTTACGCTGCTAGTCATAAACATGACATGGCCTGACTGGTCTGTCTTACCGGGATGTGTTGCTGCACTCGGATTTCCTCGGCGACAGAGCGTGTAACACTGTCCTGGGAGAACGTGCCTGTATCTCTGTGACCGCTGTGAGCTGTTCTTCGGTCAGTGCAGGGGCACCTGTGTGAGGGTGAGTCAGTTCCTGATCAGCTACAGCTGGTGGTGTCTGCGCAGAAGAAAGAGCCAACAGGCAAGCGATCCTTCGGGCAGTGGTGGAAGAACACATGTGGAGCTTTACACGTGGCCAGGAAGGTTTGACAGGTTTCCCATTCCACCGGGGCAGGCTGGGCAGCTCGGCTGGGTTTGCCCACCCTTAATATCCAGGTGGTAGGAACAGGAAATAAGCCAACCCCTTAGAAAGCGAGGCTGCCGGGAGTCAGAAGTATGAAGTAGAGACTTTTTAAGCTTTTTGATCATTCTCTGCCTTTTCCACTGTTTTACAAGGGCATGTTAAGAAATGTACCCGAGCTGTGGAAATTCTGCGGCCGTTTCTCAGAAACCCATGAGAGAATTGCTTTAACATATGTTTCCGTCTTCTGCTTTTTGCATTTTTCCCCTGTTGTATTTCTTTTTTCTTTGACCTGGTACAAACTTTTCTGTGCTTGCAGTTTTCACCACTCGAGAGAAATTCTGCGTTGTTGTTCGAATTCCCCCGCGCGCGGTGGGAGCCTCGCCCCTTCCTCGCCGTTCTGCGCGCCAGCCCTTGGGTCCTTTGTGCGCCTGAGCACCCCGGAGGTGGGAAGGCAGATTTTTTTTTTAATTATTTGGTGGTGTTTTGGTGTGCCAGGAAAGATAAAACGTGGCAGGACCCCTTGACTTCTCAAGCAGAGGTACCTGCTTCCAAACCCTGCGCAGTTGCTGCCGTTTGCCCGCCCGGAGCAAGCCCAGAAAACTCAAAGAACCAAACGGGAGCGATTTGGTTTTTTTCTGGACAAACAATTTTATTTTAGGTAATGCGTCTATACACTGTACATTCAGTCACTGTGGTATATAAGCATAGCTATTTTCATACATAATCTCATAAAGTCCTTTATTTTACAATATTATCTGCTTCAAGGGGAGGGGATGTGGAAAAGGGGGTGGAAAAGGACTATCAAGGTACACAGCGAAATAGATAAATATGCCAAGCTTTTTTCTTATTTTTTTTTTAAATCAGGCATTTATAAACAAGAAAGCATACATTACTTACATAAAAATAGTTCTAGAATAGTAGAGTAAGTCATAATATTGTCATTAGCAGCAGCATAGGAGAGACCAGGATAACAAAAATGTGCTGAAATGCTATTGGCTATTATAAATGTAAAGATTTATTTTTCTTCAATTGAAAAAATGTCATTTCTGTGAGTTCTTTTGATAAAAAAAAAAACAACAAAACAAAACAATAACCAAACCAACAAAAAAACTTCTAAAACACATGGACTGATGAGCGGGCAGAATGGAAAAAAAAAATCAACCTTTTGGTAATAAAATACTTTACAGTGAAAATAAGGACAAATAAAATGCAAATGATGGAGAAAGGTTAACCCACATTTAAAACTTGCAAAAAGGTTTTGTTTTGTTTTTCCTAACAGACAGCAAAGATTCTTCTTAGTTAAAAACACAACTCATAAAACACGACAACTACCAGGTAAGAAAGAGTTTTGAAAAAGTAAACACCATATACACTTATAATACAACAGTGTAAAATGAAAAAAAAGTATTTACATGTTGAATTTACGTGTAACTTTTTTTTTACATTGGCTAGTTCTGTTTGAAAAGCAGAATATTATGTATACTAGTTAGCTGCTCCATAGATATGAATGTTATTGCTGTTGTTTTTTTCCCCTTCGTTAAGTCTTCTTTCAGTAATAGAAACAATGAGTAATTAAACTGAATATACAGTTATTAAGTAATATATTTTTAAGTACAGGGAGAGTCAACAGCCTGTATGAAACACCTCTTCTCCCTTTTCACTTCTTAAAGGAAACTAAAGAGCGGATGAAATGCGAGGATGTGACGGTACAATCCCTGCCCGCCCAGGCCCGAGCGGAATGCCGCAGGAATTCCCGAGGTGGAAGAGAAGCGATCCCGCCCGAGCGCGGGACGGAAATTACACAGAGAACCCCGCGCCCCTGCCCGCGGCTCCCCGGGCCCACCGCCCTGGGCGAGCGTTAGTGTCTCTGCGGCTGTCGCCCGACAATTTTAAACTCAACTACAAGCACAGGAATTCTGAGTTAGAAATATACATTCTGCAGAAATAAAGATCTTGTTGTTAAAATGTGTTCAGGAGAGACAAAATCCCCTACGAGAGGCTCCAGGCCTGCGAAGCTCCTGCTGAGGAGCTGCTGGGGCAGAACGTTTGTTTGTTCCCGGACTTGTTGTGCCTCTCTTGCCGATTTAAAAAAAAACCCCTTAATTTATAGAAATGGTTTGACTAGGAAGTTTTCACTCCCAAGTACCAAATACTGTTGAGGCTTAACCTCAAACACCGGGAAGCTCGCTCCTCACGTTGCGCTGTCTGTTTTTACAGCACTCGGGCTCCGCACGGCCGAAGGGGCTCGCACCGAGCGCCAGAACCTTCCTCTGGAGCCTCCTGCCCGGCCAGTGGCGCGGCTGCGGGAAGCACAGGTGTGAGGAGACTAGTTACTGCTTCTGTCCTTCGGAAAAAAATGCAGTTTTGTTAACTTGGGAGGCTAAAAGCATCACAGAACCGGGACGCAGTGCACTGGGGCAGGGTGCTTCCTCGGACGCACAAGAAAGAAAAAAAGTTCTGTGGGGCTGCAGGTCAGCGGG
>NW_009722717.1:24567-25925 GCF_000703405.1 Apaloderma vittatum
AGAAACCAGAGAGCGCTGCTGCCATCTTTAATGTTGAGTCATAAGGGGAGAGACACAACCAGATCAGGCGGGGAAAAAACAAAAAAACAACCCAAACAAAATTTAACAAAGCAAGGCTTCAAAGAAGCTGCCGGCGGGGGTGGGAATGCTTTTGTTCTGTGTGTAATTTCTTAACATGGCGGTAAAGCAGAGCACGTGAGACTTTTGAAATGCACAATGATCAACGAAAGCTAAAATTATTTAGTTTCCCTTGAAGAAATAAGTGAATAATACAGATCTGGAAATCATAAGGCTGAGAACATCTTTATGCACACTGCATAACAAAAATAAACCCTTTACATAAGACAGTAATAATGCCCATTAATGAATATACGTATGGCAGAGACTTTAATTCCATGCATATGATTTAATAATCGCAGAAAAAAAAATACAAAGAAGCAAAAACGAAAAAACCCAACAAAACAAAACCAACCACATTAAAAAAAAAAAAAAACCAAAAAACCAAAACAAACAAACCTGCTTAAGCATAATCAAAAATTCCTTTTGCATTGCACTTTAGAAGAGGAGACCGGCATCGAGACTCGGTCTCGGGCATCCCAGGCACACGAGGGCAGAGCCCTGCGCGACCGGCCGGCTGCCTGTGGATTTGCTCGGTGGAACTAGTCCCTGCTCCCAACAGTTCTACCTTGTCCCAGTAATTTTACTCCTTTCGTGTTTCTTCTGTTTTGTACCTAAAACATATATATGAACTTCCTTGTTAATGCTCACAGTTATTATAATGGTTATTATAATGGTTTCAAGCAAACAGCTCTTGTTTAAAGGAAAAAAAAATCTCTAATATACTGTAAGTAAATACTAAAATTTTAGGATTGGAAGCCGCTTTCTGTCTACTGGGAAATAATTTTTAAGCTTACATAGTTTGCATTAATGTCCAAAAGCAAATAAAGATTATTGGAAATATGTTTCTTCTTTTAGAATAACTTCTGTGTATGATGATGCATAGGGTGTTCTTTTTTTTTTTTTTCTCTTTACTCTTTAAGATTAAAAAAAAAAAAGTGTCAGCATTGCCTATAGAAGATGCTGAGAGGAAAAATGAGCTGGAAGGCACGTCTGCAGCCCCAGATCAAATTTTCACTTTATGCTGATAAGCGCAAGTGCCTAAGAGGTGAATGTTTGTGGGTGAAAATAACTTTTCTCTTGTTTAGTGAAGCACCAACTTTGTTTAAGCTCTTCTGGGAGCATCTCTGCTGCTCCCCGCGTTCTGTTGGATATAAAGCCCTGCCAGGCCGGCTCCAAACCCGACCAGCAGCGCGCTGGGCTCCTAAATTCATACTTGGCAGCGTTCTACACCTGCTGAA
>NW_009722717.1:25956-37604 GCF_000703405.1 Apaloderma vittatum
CGCCTTTTGCATAAACAGAAGTGACGATGCAAAGTGTCGCGTGGTGGAGAATGGGGTTGGTGATGTTTCACATCTGTTAGGCAGGGCAGACTCTAGAATGCTCAACTTGTAAACTTTAGAAACATGGAATAAAATGCAGAGTAAGATTCTGACAAAGTGCAGTTTAAAAAAAAAAAAAGACGACAACGACACCTCCAACACTAAGACAAAGTGATGGCATTGCTGCATTTTTATTCCAGGGCTGCGGCTTGGATCCCAAAATTAAAGTAATTTCTCTTTTTATAAAGAAAAAGAGTTGGTTTTTGTTTTAAAAGAAGATGTAGGCTTATTCACAGCAGCAAAAAATGTTGTTTTTCTTTTCTGCAGTATCCGATGTGATGTCGCACTCTCCTTGGGCACAGAAATCCTGACTGACAGTTCATAATCAAAGCAGGTAAATACTGAATTTATGGTAAGATGGTGCAACGACGGTGAGTTCTCCAGGAAACGGAAAGCTGAAGCAAAGATTTCCGAATGACTTCAAGACGCGCGCCTTCTGCTTTGTCTCTCAACCGCCTTAACCGCTCATCCATCCCCTTCCTTTTCCCGAAGCTGAAGTGCTCTCGGACGAAGGAGTCTGTTGGACACGTCAGTCGGCGAAGCCATGTCTCCAGCAGACGGCGGCTCCCAGCACCGGCGTCGGGAAGGCTGGGTCTGTGGGTCTGAAGCACAACCTCTTCTCTTCTCCTCCCCCGACAGTCCCACATCTTCCCTTCTCCTTGTGTCCAGGGCAGGAAATGATAACTTTTTAAGGAAAAAAATCAACTTTGAAAAGCACTCCGAAATTCTCATACAACCACGTGACAGGATTAAAACTGTGATGGCTTCCTTGATGGCTGGAAAACTGCTCGTGAAATGGCATCATCACCAGAGGGCTTCTGCGTTAAGAATCCCAAAGCCTATAACAAGTCATTAAAAATTGTGCATCGAAGGTGGTTTTTTGTTTTGCTTTTACAGGTTCATTATAAAAAAATCTTGTTAATTTTTTTAATACCAAGTCTGTGTAATGAATTATTTTAAATAGCTTATAAGAAAAGTTTGTTTTTAAATTCCAAAATGTTCCAACAGGCAGAAGGGCAACATAAAACCACTGCCACGCTTGCCTTTGACTCAGATTTTAGCTGGACGATGCTGCTTGCTTGGAGTTTGCCAGTAGAAAATTTGCTGTGGACTTAGAAGTATTTTGTTTATAAACACTTTGTGTTTTATAGGCACAGTAAGATGTTGTGCTATATGGATTGGAGAAAAAAAGAGGCGTAATTCAGTGCTTCTGTTATAAAGAGTAACGTTTGCCTTCCAACTAATAAGAATCCATATTCATAGATCGGTGTGCCAAGACCCAACTGCTCACACATGCACTTACACACGTCCCCACACACCCGCCCTTACTGTGCACGTCGTCGCTCTGTGTGTGTGTGTGTGTGTGTGTGTGCGCGCGCACGTCAGGCGGTGCCGGGGAGCTTCAGTTCTCGAGGTTGCTCGTCGTGTTGTCGCTGCTGGGCTGACTGCTCGCCTTAGGCCACAGCTGTTCCTGAAGTTCCTTGACTACTTTTTCCAAGTGTTCTCGAGCCTCCCTTTCATGCATCAGGTCAGCTCGGAGCTGCTCCCGGTCAGCCTCGGCGTGCTGGAGCTTAACCTGCAGGTCCTCGATCTGGAGAGAAGCACACGGAGAAACAAAATCAACCATCTGAATATTTCAGTCCCTGTGTGATTTTTGTGGACTTTAACACAAAGCGAGAAGAGCAATGAAGCCGGGTACTTTCAGACACAAGATTATCAACGTTGAGGTGCAGAAGGAATTCCCTTTTCCCTCCTTTTTTCCGTGTGGTGTGGTACAGTCATGGAAGCGCACTGCGGGAACCGTCCGGCTTTGAAACTCTGACACAGTCCTGGTGGCCTGAGGTCCAGAAAGGAGGGTAAAACCCAGACCAGCCGAGCGCCTCAGTGCACAAGAGCTCTGCTCGCGGTTCTTGTTAAACTGCTGCCATTAGTTCTTCAGGCGGACCAGCTACGTTTGCCCACGTCATTTACTTTCCCCTCTTTTCACAAGGGTTATTACTAGGTGTGACCAGACCCACACCCCGTTGCCCACGTGAAAGGCCCTGGCCGCAGCTGTGGGTTAATACCCAACAAAAGCAACCGTAGATCCTTCCCACAAAATGTACGGGACAGCGTAAGGAGGCAGGAGGGGCACGGAGGCTGTGGGGACCGAGCGTAGAGGGCAAGGGGATGGTGGACACGGATGTGAGACAGGCTGCTGCCAGCGTACGGCCGGGCGCACGGACGGCTTCCCTCTGCCCAAAGGCCTCCGTCATCAGCTGCAATATTTATTCTACTTAGTGATACCAAAGGCAGAGAGAAGACCCAAGTATCCACCCTAAAGGTGTGAACAGTAGAAAAATCACACAGTTTGAACTAGGCTGTTGTAGGCCAGAAACTAGTAAGAGTAGCAGTTATCAAAGTTTGCTATTTAACAAAGGAAAGGAGGACTGTTGGGGTAAAATGAAGGCTGAACCCACCACCCCACCCATATTTGGATTGCAGTAGTAAGGTAAGAAAAAATAGCAAGGCATAAACCACACTGATACGCAATAGGTATTACACATCTAATACTTTAAGCTCACACAAAGACATTTACACACCTCAATTTGTTGTCTTCCGCTCGTGCCTGCCTAATGCTATTTCTCTCAGACTAAGCTTGTCTAGAGAATCGTGGTTTCCTCAAAAATAACGGGATAAACACAATGTAAGCAACAACCTTCCTCTGCACGCTCCAAATGAAAGATAAAAGGGTTTAATAAAGCTGTATTTTAAAATTTCTTATGTGACTTAAGAACTTAAGTCATATTGACATCTTGTAAAATTCAGACTTCGAAGTTACCGAAAGCATGTTTTTGTTAAGTGCCACACAGAGATTTCGGCAGCAGTCGCTAAACGCAGCAGCGATTCCAGCCCCTGAGCCCTCCGTCGCCGTGTGGGGTTTTGCGCAGCGCGGCGCTAACGCAGCTTTGCCGCAGCTGCGGCTTCACGCACATCCTCTGCCGCAGCCCCGCGCTGGGCGGGAGCAGCCACGGGGGCTGCAGGTCCTCCTGCAAATGTGCCAGTTAAAAAGGAGAAACCTGCAGAATATTTGGCTCCTCAAATTCTTTTTAAGGGGGATCTAGCCTTTCATACTGGGAAACGTCATTTATTCCCTCCCAAGGAGGGAACACATTAGGAGACTGAGAAGCAGCACGGTCAAGAACTTTCATGCTTATCACCAAGTGAGGGAGGGGCCACCTGCAGATTTGCCAAGCGCTGTCTGGCACCGCTGGCGTTTGCTTTTATCTGCACTTGCTGTTGCCTTGCTTCTGTTCCTCCCCTCAAGTGGAAGTCAGCTGCGGTAACGCCCAGCGCAGCAGCTCGGAGCTGGTCGTGTTTAGTCTGGACACCTCTTATCAGCGAGACATCCTGCGACGCGGGGAGGAAGCCCACATCATTTCCTGCCGCTGGGCTCCTGCTCAGCCGCGGCTCAGAGCGGTACCAGCACCACTCCCCTTCCCGTTATTGAGAGCCTGGGCTTAGAAGAATTTCTGATTGCTGTTGCTTTTTCTTTCCCTTTCCCCTCACTCCCTTAAAGTGACCACACCAAATATTTGCAGTTTGTGCTTTAGGTACCCACAGAGGCGTGAGGCAGGTGTGTCAAAAAAGTCGCTGCAGTAAACATGCTCCAGAAGAGTTTCCTTTACCATTAATTCAGGTCTGTTACAGCACGTGAGGTCATCGTGCAGATCTGTGACACCTTTGTGCCATTTGCCTGTAAGTGATCTCTCTCTGCTGTAAGAGTTTAACTTTAGGGAAGTCTGCCCCATTTCTCTTGCTGACGCTTGATAACAGGGCGACTCGGGGATGTGCAGCCTGAGCTCTTGGTTCGCTTGGCTCTGGCTCGTTTAAATAAACTTCAAGAGCTTTTATTACAAGAGAATCTGATGTGGAGAGGGCGGGGAGAGATTTTAGGTCGAAAGCTTAAAGCTTACATGTTGCTTGTAACAACATGTTCCCGCATTCCTAGAACTTTCCCTGAGATCAAACTGGGAGTCTTTTCGTAGACCCGACAGTTTGCTCTTCTCGTGCTTTACAGCTGCAAACATCGCTCCTCCCCAGCGCCGCCGTTTCCTTATTCATGGCCCTTGGTTTCTTCTCCGGTCTTAAACAGTTCCTGTAGGTCGAGGCTAATCTTCAACAAATAGTACTATTAACCGAAGTGTCTCTGCCCACCATTTACAGCACTGAAACGGATCCCGACGCTTTGGCATTGCCAACAGAGTCTTAGTGGGACTGAAATGCCGTCGAGCGCTTGTTTTACTCCTCTCTAAATGGTGACAAACGTGCTCAGTTCCCGGTCGAACTGCAGGGCTGACAGAGGCTGTCGAAGCGCAGGTGCTGGTGCCGCCCTGCACTCCCGCTGGGGTTGTCAATGACACGGTGGGGGCAGAGACGTACAGAGGGGAGCTGGTGGTTACGGACAGACAGACAGACGCCTGAACTAACCCTGAAACAGCACAAATCGTGACCGCGGCCACGAGCCCGGCTTCCCGCGGTTGGGCCTTACCTGGGCTGAGTACTTGGCCCGGAGCCGTCCCGCTTCACAGCCCTTGTCGCACACCCGGATCTGCCGGGCTTGCTCCAGCTCCCTCTTCAGTCGTATCCGAGACTCGTTGGCTTCCTTCATTTTCTTCTCATTCTCAGCTCTGAGACGCTCAATCTCTTTCCTTAAGTTGCGCTTTGCCTCTGTTGCTTCTCTCAGTTTCTCTTTCTTCGCCACTCTGAGGAACTCCAGCTCCTAGAACACAAAAGCGGTCACCGTGTGGGACCCGAGGAGCAGGGACAAAAGCACTGCAGGGCAACCAAGCTCTGAAGGAAGCGATCCGAGCTAAATTCCCACCTTCTGTTGGTTATGACCATGTCAAAACCTCATTCTGAACTTTGTTCAAGCTCTTCTCCTTTAAATCAACCTGAGATCCTACGCTCAAGATACCCTGAATTCTTGGATAATAAAAAGCTACACGCTACAGCCACATTTTGCTTTGTCAAGCAAAATAGCTGTGACCATCTGTGACTGAATAAAGATGAACTGCAGTTGGAGAGAACTACGAGCAATGTGCTCTGCACTAGCTCCAAGTTTCAAACCAACCAAGTGAAGACGCTGCAGACACGAGCGCCGTGACAAACGCAGCTCGTGAATGCCCTTTGTGTACAGCAGAGCTGAACAGGGAAGTTCACGGAAGAAATCAGTGAGCAGTCCCATTTTACCAAGCCCCCCAAAACGCACTTCAGGCAACCATATTGCACGTCTTCTGTCTAACTCTCGGCAGTTTTGTTTTGCCTCAGGTAACTGGTGCGTAGCCCTGAGTCTCTTGGCAGCCAGCCCCTGGCCTGCTCTGTCACAACATCTGGAAAACTCCAGGCTAAAACCTTCCGCTAAATCGAAACCAGGCTTTGCTCTGGAGACTGCCGCCCTCCCTGTCCCAGAGCCGCTACCTTGAAATCTCAAATCCCAGAGAGCACCATTAATGGAAGCGCTAATGATAAGGAACCTAAAGGCACAAAGGAAGAAACTCGTAATTTGTCAGAAAGCTGCGGCTAAAAGACATGTTCATCACAAGCACAAAAATGTGGCTCCTAAATGGTTAAATCAGAAACTAAACTTCAATTCTTTTTTCCCCCTAGAAGCAGCATTTCCTCTCTGTCAGAATCAAACCCTCTCAGCAACGTGTTTTTGTTAAGTAACGCTGCCGTCGGGTCATGGGAAATTCACTCTTTCGACAATCTCACTTCCCAGCCAGGCCATTGTTAGCTCGGCCTTGCCGCTGGAAGCGCGCGCACGCGGACGTTCTCCGTCCGTGGAACTGGAAACCCGGAGCTGCCCACAAGGAAAACGCCGGCCGGATCCCGTGTCCCCGCTCGCTCTGACATGTTGCTTGATTTAACGCCTCCAACACTCAATTCTGCTTCATCAACTACTTCATGTAATCCTTGCTCTACTTCAAGTACACGCTGTGTACTTAGTCATTTCAAAATTAGCTTTAAATACGTATTACTTACAAATATTTACTTTTAAATACATAAAATAAGACATATATTTACTGAAGCACAAGGGACCAAAGCACTTTGCTCAAGGTGACAGAGAACAAGCAGTTCAGCTGAACAGACAGCTCTGAGCCTCCTTCTGCGGGAGCGGGACCCGCAGCTCACGCACAACGAGGCAGCCTCCTGCCAGAGGAACCGGCTCCCTGCGCTGCCTCTCACACCACTCAGGAAAACTGAGGCAACTCTTCTTCACGCGAGACCACCTCACGGGTTGTAGCCCCAGGAGCATTTTTGGCCAGCGGTAGGAGAAAGCCGGTTTCCAACCTTACCTGATGCAGACTGCGCTTGGCTTGCAAGGCCGCGTTTAGCTTCTCTTCCTGCTTCACCCTCATTTTAACAACTTCGTGGAGGAATTTTTCTTTGGCTTCCTTTGTATCCAGGCCGCTGTCCAGGGCCTGCCTTAGGTGCTCCAGCTCAGCTTCCAGCCCGCTGCTGTGCGAGTCAGGATGTGGTGCGACCTCGTAGGAGCTGCTGACTGGGACGGGGGCTTGCATCCCCGGCGAGCTCATGTCCTTCGCAGAGCTGGATGAAGTGAAGGATGGGGAGGAGAGCGAGGATAACGAGGAGGTGACTGAAAAACAGAAACGTTGAGAATTAATACAAAACCGTCTAAAACTAAGATAACTCAAATATGCCAAGGCCCTTTTGTACAGAGGAGATGCTCAACATTCAAGGAAAACAACAGAAGAAAGAAAAAACTCCTTTTCTACTGTAATACTGGAAACACGACGGAAACAGGTTTCTTCAGGGAAACCTATACGATCCTGCTGTTTTCAGTGGGTAAAATGTCGTCTTTGTGCATGAACTGCAGGCACCGAGTACGGACTGAACACACCAAGGGCAGCAGCAGAAGTAGCCAAGTGACATTAAGGAGGTGCCACCAGGGTCTTCCTTCGTCTTTCGCCGAGGGGCCCAAGATCAGAACGCTGTGCACCAGCACACGTGCTTTTAATGACAGACCCCACCGCAGTGGACACCTGCAGTTCAGGGGCTCCTTTTTGTTGGTGCACGTTCCTCTCCCAGGAAAACACCCCCAACTTATGTTCCGTTCTTGGCTTTCATTATTACTTACGGTTGTTTTACATCCTGTTGAGATAGTTAACACCACACAAGCTGAACAGCTAACTCCTGTGGCAAAGAAAACAAAACAGAGGCAGATCCAACCGTCACTTACATTCTTCCCTGGTTTCTACTTCAATTTCTGCTTCTGATTCCTTATCCTCCTCAGGGGCAGGAGCAGTGGCCGCAGCAGTGGCTGCAGCCTCGGGGACAGCCGTGTTCTCTGCAGCCAGTTTTCGTTTCCGCGGCTGGGCAGGGGAGCTCAGCGGCTCGCTGCTCCGAGACACGACCGTGGCACACGGCGGGTTGCTCACGATTTTCTGCTGGGCTGGAGGTGCCAGGGCCACGTTGGGGGCCACGGCATTCTCGAAGCTTTTGTAGGAGTAGAAACTGGTTTAGAGGGGGAGGGAAAAGGAAGGAGAAAACAGTCATATTCTGGGCTTTGAAGTGCTTCCCCATCCCTGTGCCACACTGAAACTGTAACTGTGCCACACTTCCTGGAATGCCAGTGAAGCCCCACTGGTTACCCCAGCACAGAACCTGCCTCGGTATTCGCTCAGCGTTTCGCACTCCCTTAAACGCGGAGATGATTGATACGGCTCACCCCCGTCCAGTTCAGACGGGATCGTACTCAAAGTGCCACGTATCCTAACGTCACCAAAGAGATGAGATCTCCCAGAGTCTAAAAATTACCATGATGTCTCCTCATGATCTTCGTGCATGATTGTTTTACGCAGCCGCACAGTTTCACTTCTATGTGCCAATGTTCTGTGAACTTGGAAAGGGCACTTCCTTAGGAAAGGCCACGGGAGTGCAAAAAGCATCTTCTGGTGCATCTTTAAGGTTTTGGCAGAGCGCACATCTGCGTGCGTGTCTGCACGACCACAGCTAAAAAACCCCACCAACCTCTGGTAAAGGACAGTAATATTGAGACGTCAGACGCAGAGAAGTCTGCAAAAAACATCGCAAAGATTGTCTTTGCAACTTCAGTTCAGCATCCACCACAGGAAGTATCCTCAGCTTTGCATTAAAATTTCTCCAGAATCTGTCAAAGGTGGATTTTTTCCAAGACACAAATGGGCCAAATTTCTCAGAGGGATATCACGAGCGTATTTGCACCCCTTCAGCCCTTCTCTCCCCACTTAATTTAAAAGCAAGGATATGCCGGTAGGCTGTTTTGGTTTTTTTATATCAGACCTCACAGCTTCTAAGAAACTTGTTCATAAACGCAGCAAAATATGTTCTTCGCAACACTCTCTAAAGACACCTGGTCACTTTGGTCAAACTTTCCAAAGGAATCATTACCCTTGGGCAGAAATCTGGCACGAAAATTTTTCAGACTGAGGAGCTGCAGCCTGGCAAAGGAACACGTAACTGCCCCGACACTTTCCGTTCTAACTGTGACACCAGCAGTCCCACCCATTCTGGGCGGTGACTCATTCTCGTACCGGCTGAATGAGCAGAGTCCAGCCTCAGCATCAGCTTTCTGACGGCTCTTAGAGGCCGAGGAGCTCCACGGGGATGGCAAGAGCTGCCTGGTCCCTGGCCCAGGAGAGTAACTCCATCTCCCTTTAAACAGGGAAGCCTGGCAACTTCTGATGCCTGTACCCAAAAGGATCCTAAGTTCATTTCATTTCAGACTTCTAGGGCACGTTTCACCCAAAAAAACCTACGTAATGAATGCACAAATTATCAATACTTTTTTTTTTTTTTGCTTCCCTTCTGCAAATTAGAAGGCTGCAGCTGCAAATGCTTTTAACCTGGCACCAGCGGACTGACCGACCGAATTACCGAGCCACCAGCTACCCATGCGAGGGAAAAGCGTCGAGCAACTGGCTGTCAGATACAGCTTCAGAGCTGCAAACCCCTTTCTCCCTTGCGTTCGTGTCTCCTTACCTGTCTCGGATCAGCGCGGGCAGATGGGTCGAGAGCTCTTTCTCGTTGGCCGATACAGCAGGGGACCAGGGCCGGAAAGCCGAGAGGCGCTGACGTGGATGGACACAGCCAATACTCTGCGAAGGAGGGGGAAGAAAAACATGTAAATATGAACAATCTTTTAAACAACAAATCTGCTCGTGATGTGTTTCAGTGCACACACTGTTACCTCTAAAACTACTCCCCTGCTTACTTAGCGGACCCCACTGGAAGAGGTGCAGCGCACTAGCGTAAAACCTCACACGTTTCCCCTTTGGCAAAACGTTGTACGTGCTGTGCAGGGACCTCAAAAGGCTCCTGAGTGGTGCAGGATTCCTGTGCCTCAAAGGCATGAAGGAATTGCCTACTTCACTGTCGCAATCGAGGTCAGCGAGCGCTGGAAGACAGCAAGCAAGCTGGGAGGACTACACAGCTCAGTGCTTACTAGGGGAAGGAGGGAAATGTTATTAATTTAGAAAACCTGGGCAAGTTCTTCCTGTCTCTTCTGGTTTCAGTAGAGGGATGCTAAACGCTAATTCAATCTCTCCTTTGAATACAAAATACTCAGCAATCACCTTATTAGATGAACTGGATAAGGACCGTAACCAGCTGGACTGTTTTTCCTTCTCGGTCGAAGCTGGAGATTGGGAAGCGGAGTCATCTATTTTGGGCTTTTTGGAAGCAGGAGGATCTGAAGAGACCTGAAACAAAGACAGGCAGGAAAAATCAAAGACAGAATTACTCATTTTGCAATCGGCCTACAAACAGGTTATAAGGCAAACCAAAAGTTTGTATTTAAAAGAAAGAAACGTTGAGATTTTTTCTGGTTTTCTTAAACCTAAGGACAAACAAAGGAGTGAAAACAAGGGGCAGAGACAAACTATGGCATGATGTGGCTTCATTACATCAAATACTTCGATCAAGTGGAGATGCTGCGAGAGCGATAGGCAGTAACGCAAGCGAGACGCTCACACCGTGTCGCAGAGAACCGTCGGCCTTTTATTATTTTTGTGTGCAGAAAGGTAAGGTTTAATGTGGTTGCTGAACTGGAAAGATTATTTTAAACGAGAACAGAACAGACTTTGTTATTCTGTTTGCAGTGGTTGTTATGCCGATGACTTCACTACCCCACAGCTGCAGTGGATTCTGGGGGTGCTGCCAAGAGCTGCTTTGCCTTTTCCACAAGTGGCTCAGCTTGGCCCATAAATCATCCTCAAGCATAAGAAAGCCCTTTGGCAAGCAAAACCCCTTTCCTTCAACACTGCGAAGGAATAAAATTCCTATAGTCCCAGCGTGGCTTGCAAAAAAATTGGTAACTACTGGTTTAACTGGTGCCCTGGGGATACCAGCTGGAAGCGTGGCCAGTACAAACACGTCCATCAGCAAGGAGGGAGAAGGTTCTGGACCTCATGCTGCATCACGGCTAGAAATCCTGAGAGAAACGCACCACTGTGGCTTCTATTCCTTCTTCTTTCTTTTCTTTGTGTTGTTTTTTTTAATTCCAGACTGTCTACCCTTCCCTACTCCCATTCACCCTGGTTCTAAGGACGGTGGCAGGCCCAGGCTGCAAGAGCTGGCAGTCACTCCCATTTGCATTGCATTTTTTCATCCTTACACCTCACCGTGACTTTTGTGGGCAAACAAGTATTTATACAGGTGTGTCTGGAAAAGACGGGCACGGCAACGTTCTGAGAGCCTGCACTGCCCCCAGTGCAGGTCTGCATTCCAGTGCCTCGTGCTGCGAACGTCAGTAACCTGGGAACTTAGAGACCGCTTCTCCAAACAATTACGCGCTTCAGACAACTGGGATCTAAATGACTTTACCTGAGGAACCAAAAGCACAACTGTCAAAACTCGCTTTCCCGGGCTCCCGGCCGACTTCCAGGCAAACGCAACAACGACGTAAGCAGAGCAACGCTGGCCCCTGGCGCATCCCTTTGTTAGGAGGGAAGGATGACCTCGTGCTCGTGAAGAGTCTCCGACTTTCACGGGAGCAGCGAGGAACCACGGCTCCGGCCGGGGACTCTCCCACCACTTGCTGCTGCTCCAACCCACCGAACCAAGCCTGGAGGTTTCAGCAAAACGTTCCCTGGCGCTCGGGGCAGCTTTCCATACGGAGCAGATGAAGAAGAATGACACGCGTGTGTGTATGTGTAACCCCAGGGACAAAATTAGCCCACGTCAGCTTCGGTGGATTTGCAGAAGATTCTTTGGGCACAGCTTCAGGCGTCCCTGGGGCCGGCTCCTGCAGCGGCCGTGGCACGGTCCCTCCCATCCACCCCACTAAGCAAAGGCACTTCTGAACGCTTTGCGTAGAAAACGCAGGACAACGCATTGGAAGAGATTTGGGTTTGCTTTCAGAGATGCTGCCTGCGCAGAATTAGTGACAGCATTCGAAAGGTATTTGGCAAGGAACTGCTGCTCCCAGCCCTGTCCACTGGGGATGGTGAGCTGTGTGGGGAGGGGAGCTCGGGGCGGAGGGTGGGGAGGGAAGGGGGGATCGGAAT
>NW_009722717.1:37715-72888 GCF_000703405.1 Apaloderma vittatum
CACAGCAAGGGGTCACCCCCAAAACAAGCAGCTTTGAGAAGAGGGGAGCAAGGGTCAGGTTTCAGAAGGGTTTGAGGGGAGGTGTTCCAACAGAACGATCTCCTTTGTGTTTTTGAAGAAATCATGTCCCACTTCCAGCTTTCTCCACTGTCCCCGCTTTCTTCATCCTCTAAATCAAGGCTGGTACCAGGGATCAGGAACCTGGGGAACGATGCTCAACCTTTTGTTGCCACGAGCTCGTACTGACGTGAAAACACGAGCTGCTGCTAGATAAAAACCAACAGTAACTAAGGTGTGTGAAGGGGGAAAAAGTAGGTTTGCCCTCTCCCCAAAGGGATGGAGACAGGATGAAAACAGCAGGTGCTACGTGGGCTGTGCAGATTTTTCTGACTTCAAGTCATCTCCCAGCACAGGACTCTCCAGAGTTGCCAACAAACTAGTGGTGTCTAGTACAGTAAAAACACTTCAGCTGGACTCAAACTTCTAAAAAATGCCACCTGTGAGTACCCAAAGCAGGTGAGTAGCGTCCTGGGCTGCACTTCTCTTGTTCTGTGCAGTCTTCAGATGCCCAAAGAGGCAGCAACAAATTTGCTCCCAGCTACAGGAAGACACTTCGATGCGGAACCAGACCAGACACCAAACACAGAATCTTCTCTCCGTGTGACTCACCGGTGACATCCCACTCTAGGACCCATTCCAGGCAACAATCTACCCCACTCTGACACGTCCAGCCACAGCAGCCAGCAAACCTTGGTATCCACTCAAACATGGATGGCTTTATTTCATTTTCTCTCTTTGCCAAATAATGAAACATACAAAGTTGCAAAAAGAAATACTGGAGATCTGATGTAACTTTTTTGCCATCTTCATAAATGACCCACGAAAAACTTGAACCCAAACCCTAGAGGACTGAAATAAGTATTTCCTTATTTCCTAGTCAGTTCTTTTCCCCTTGCAGGGAACTTACTGTTAGCTTGGAAACGGACCTTCAGAAAAGGAGCCCACGTTCCAAATCCTGATCTACCCTCTGCCGATAAAATCTCCCCACAACTGGGTCCAAGTTTGGCACCAAATTCTAAAACCTAATTGAAAACACGGATCTCTGTTAAAAGCGAGTAACTGCATCTGCTGGTCTGTGTTTGTAACCTCACCAGGGCCAGGGGAAAACGCGCTCCCGCTCCGTGTGGGGCAGGGTATGCGGGAGAGAAGGAAAACTCCCGGCTCCCCACGACGAGCGCTGCGGTGCCAGCCAGGTGCTGCTCCTGAAGCTCTGGGAGCAGTGACCATCGCGCCACGCGAGGCCACTGACTCCGTCTGCACGGCTGAAGGGACGGAGGATGCTCCGTGCGGACACTTTGGTGAGGTCGGAGAATCCATCCCTTGGCCCAGTCCGCTCCTTTTACAGCGGGTTGGGGACGTGATACCACACCTGCAGAAATCACATCCTATGTGGCATCTTTACAAACGAATGATTTAACGCCCCTGAGAGCTATCAAGTTATCCCAACACACAGAATTCCATATTTCAGCCCCTTAAAAAAAGCTATTTGGGAAAATAAGAATCCAATTTCATATTCCTAACGCGGGAGTAAATCAGCAACGGCTCCTGTTGAAAGCTCTGTACCTCCAGAAGCGTGTACAAAAAGAGTAGGCAATTTTTTTTTAACAGCAAAGGCTGTACCTCTGTAGATGGCGTTTTGTTCAGGGTATTGCTTGTGCGCGTAGGTCAGGCAGCGCGGCCGTCGGTTACACCACCAGCAGGGTGGGGCTTCCTGTCTCCTCCGATGCCCCGTCGGGGTGTGAAAATTCAGCAGCTTTCTCACTGGGGCACAAACCGCAAGAGCAGGCGCCCGTCTGATACGGGCACGGAGAAACCCCAGAGAGAGACTGCTCGGGTTCAAAACGTGTCAGACATCAGGAGATAAAAATACACTGAAGGAGCAAAAAGCTGATAGCGAGCACTTCGTACCACGAGCATCGAATGCCCGGGTTGGCTCCAACCCAGCCGGGGCTGCGCTGGTACAGCTCAACTGGTCTGTACTGGAGGTTCACGTGGGGTCCACTGGGTAACCAGGGTGTTCCCACAAACTAAGCGAGCCTTTCCTTAGAAATATTACAAATATGTTATTTAATATGTTTTTCCCATTAACAACTATCTGCTGCTTGTCTCGGCTCACATTTTCTCAGTTATTCTGAGGGAATCTGGAATTCAGGCAAACACCTAAACCAGCGAGTGCCCGGCTGCAGTAAAGGTGCGAGACCCTGCGGCCACAAACCCATCTGCACCGCCAGCACCGGAATTCTGAAAGACTGGTCTGACACCTCTTCTCAAGAAAACTTTCCTCTTTAGGTAAACTGGAGAGGAGAGATGATTTTGTAGAGAACACACGCACGGAACGTACCAACAGAAAAGGGCTGGCGACCCCAAGCTTTGCTAATTGATTTGTAACTTCCTGAGAAAATAATTTCAGTACCCTCCTCTCGAAAATGAGTAATAACTGTTCTACTTCAAAGGAGCCCTAGGAAAGCATCCAGAAAATATTTGCATAAAGAGTTAGTGTATGAGTTCTGGTCCTACTCCACGGAGAGTGCATCGAGTAATTCAAGTGGGAACTGAAAGAGAGAAGCTTCAGGCTCTGTTCTCAACAGCTTTACTCGGCACTGGTGTCACCACAGGCCAGTCACCTCAACTCAGCTGGGCTGCGGATACAGGACGGGTAATGTCACTCATCCATTTCTAAGGAGTGCCACGAGGTTTATCTTCGACTTTTGCTTGGAAGAAAAGGAGGCAAAGTCTTATTTTAAGCATAATGAAGTCATGGCACAACTCTTCCTCTACTCACAGCCACAGCATTTATTTGTTTCTTCCTCCCACTGGTTCGGGCCCAACAAGCGACTCCGCTGCGCAGCCCTGGCAAACGGCGTCTGGGCAGAAACGTCCCTTGGGCAGCGACCAGTGTTGGAGCTACCACTGGAGGTGACTGAGACCACAACTCCTGGGCTGGGGAACCGAGCTCGGGATTCTCCACGCGATGCTTTTATGAACCTCAGGTCCGAGCCTAAGAACAGGCTGAACCACACGAGAAGGGAGCGAGCTCTGTGCTTGTCCGGTTGCCTTATTCTCTCCGATTTCCCATTAAAATCAAACTGAAAAACACAAAATGGGAGGTGCCTTCAACATGGGAGAAAGGGCCTTTTTTCTGCATCTTGTAAGCCTTCGCAAGCATATCAACCGATGGATAGAACACTTGCTTTCTAAAGCCTCTTTGTGCCGTGGTCCAGAAATGATTAATAAGGTATTAGAGGTCTTTATAAGGACTGCACTTTTACGTGGATTAAAAGAACAAATATATTCAGCTACAGATTGAAAGCTAGGAAGGGTTGTCTCGATAATAAAAAAAGCTAAAAATAATGCCGTTCTACAGAGCTGTAAGAAGATTTACTGCGCGTCTACTGTATATTTGAAAGAGAAAAAAACCTGCCACATTGCAGTGTCAGTTCTAGGGAGTGTATGTAGCATTTGTTTTATTTTTCTTTTTTACAATTTTGGTTTCATTGGGCAGGAGTCCAGACTTTCCATCTTCCCATTTTTCACTGCTCTGGTGGAAGCATAAGTACTCATTTTACCCTGTCATTTTGGGACGTGTGATTACGGGAAGTATTTGCTTTCTATTCTTGCCTTCGCAGCACACATGCTGGCTGCCAGCGTGTCCCCCAAGTCTGACCCGTGGGGAATCTTCACCAACCACAGTTGAGAGCGCTTTGGAGAGCGCCTGTTCTGCACAGGCACAGAAAGGAGCTGTGAAAAAACCCCTCGCTGGAACTAACCTGCTCTCCCTTCTAGTGCCGAGCCTACAAGGACTCAGTTTGTCTCTTCCGGAGAGGGAAGCTTCTGGCTGTGCAAATGCTTGACTGAACTTTCCGGGCAGCAACGCGAACACCGCGTCCCCCTGCTCTGAAGGGAGGAACGCTGTGCCAAGAGGTGATGCCTTATTCATGCACTGGCATAGCAAGTTCATCCTAAAAAAACCGCAAATGGAGTTTTTCTCACACTTGTGTGAAAATCTTTATTTTCTACAGAATCGCATCCAAAATTTACAACAGAAGAAGCAAAAAGGGACTGGGACTATTTTATTTCCTATGCTACCTCAGTTTAAAGCGAAGTCCTATAGAGTACCCTTTGATGAATTAATTTTGTAAAAACAAATTTAAATTATTTTCTAGAACACTCTACGTAGCCCCTGGCACAAGTCATCATCCATTTTCAAAGCTTCTTGGCTAGAATAAAAGAAAATTTAAAAAAAAAAGTTCTCTCTCCTGTCTCAACATTTCTTTCCTTTTATTCTTTTAGTACAAAAACCAGGCCATATGACACCTGATGACTGCTCTTATGCTAGGGAGCAAACAGTGAAGCACTTCTAGCAAGCTGCGGTGTAGCAAAACCACCTACAACCTCCTGAGTAACCCCACAACCAGAAACTCGATTCTGGAAGGGAGGGAGGAAACGCAGACGAGCTCACCTCTGTTCTGTTCCACATGGACGGGTGAGCCTTCGGGGATTCTTCTGCCCTGCCGCAGACTTTCCTGCCACTCGCTAACTTTTTCCTGAGTTCAGTACTAGCGCGGCTTGCTCTTAGCATGAAGATGCAGCTAGCGCTACCTGGAAACTTGCAGCGAGAAAAAATGCTCAGCCAGTTCAACGAGTGGTGTTTAAGCCCTGAGCTCAACAACTCCTTTTATTTCACTGTTCTGCTTGTCAATCCATCATGTAAAAATACTCTTTGATAATAGCAGCCATCCTATAAAGCCTTAAAAGTCTCCAAATCTGCCTTCTACAAACATTGACCTTTTTTTAATAGCCGTTCTTCTAGTCTCAAAATTCTACGCACCTTTAGTAGTTGCTCAACAAAATCAGTATTTCCCATTCAAAGTGATTCTGCTTCTCTGAGCTGAAATCCCGCTGCTCTGGGCAAGCACAAGAAGCACAAACCCATCGTAGTATGATCCCCACTGCACAGATGGGAAAACTGAACTAAGCCAGAAACCAAGTGAAAGCCATGTGTGAACGCGGCTGTCAGCTAGCTCAACGTCAGTGCTAAATCCCTCAAATAAAGTACCCCGCGGATTTTTTATTTTTCTTTTTTTTTTCTTTTAATGAAACATCTGAAAAGCTGGCTGATTATTTGTTACACGCTGTACTTGCGTTCTGGCTCCCGGCTGATGCAACTGGAAGCCTCTTTTCCATTGGCCGAGAGTCTGGTTTGCCCTTTTGGTGGAAACCGAAAGTTAGAGCTTGAAAAGAATTCCTTCCCTGTAGATTAAACCAAACCCCAGAAAACCCAAACCCCAAAAAGTTCAGCTCACATTTCCCACTGGTGCATCACCAGCAAGTCTGAGTTTTCTCTTCCACCCTAGGGACAACACAGTTCTTAGACCTCAGTCTGCTTTAAATATCTATCAGTGAAAGTATACGGGCCATGCATTGATCATGGATTAATAGTTACAAATCCTATTAAGGTTAAAAGCGACTGCGATGGAGAACACCGAGTCCCAGTGGAACAAAATGCTGCGAGGTGTCGCTTCTCTGTCCCATCCCGGCGGCAGCTTCCGCCTGGAGCCTTCTTATCGGAAGACGACTACGTTTGTGACTGAAGGAGAAGAGCAGGAACCATAGAGTTGAGGTGCCGGTAGCTTTAAGTAAGATCCTGAGCAAATTTAATACCATTAAAAGGACCTTGGTTTTCCTTCCTGTCTTTTCAGTCAAGGCAGGCCGCTTCTGCAAGAACACGCTTTTCAAGGAGCAACTTCTCACCAGCCATATATAGAAGACAGGAAAAACCCAAATTCTTTGCTTACAAAATGTTTTGAAAGCTCCAGACAGGCAGATGCTTCCTTAAGCACCCGACAACTAACGTGCTCCACAGTTCTAAGAAAGCCACAAGAAGCTCATCTACTTTAAGTAACAGTTATTACTTCTGAAACCTCCCCAGAGCTCCGAGGATAAAGGCAGACAACCAATTACAGTCTTAGACTCCCAAAGCTTATTTTGCTGCCTTTAGAAATAAGCATCACACGCTCACATGCTCTTTCCACCAGATGCTGAGTTAAGTGGGGGGGTGTGGGGGCGGCTGAAGAGGGGAGGGAGCGGCAAAGGAGCAGGAACGAAGGAGCGAGAGGCCCCCTTAGTTGACTCCTTCCGGCAAGCCCCTGCAGCGAGTCGGTCCTCCTCTGGCAGAAAGGGTTTGCTTTGGAGGAACCTTTTGTGTTCCAGGCAGGGACTTGTCTAAATAGAACTAATTTTAGCTCGGACATCTACCACGCAGGAGCGATACGCTCAGAAAAGGGCTCTTGCCCTTCAACGCGGAGAAAAGAGAAACATTCGCAGCAGTTACAGAAAAATTAAAATAACCGAGCAAAATAGCACACGGGGACGATCAACGTGAACACCAACACTAAAGAAGAAGCCTTTCGCAAACTGTCTCGTTCGACGCACAAAAATCTGGACAAAAAGCCCACCCATTTTTGCTTTTTTTCCAACATAAACTCACCTTTCGACTACAGATAAGAGGTCTAAGAAGAAATGCCCACAGAATGGGAGAGATCCACAACACATTTCAGAAAACCTATTTTGCATAACATCAAATGAGGCAGCAAAAGATAATTTGAAGGGAAAACTGGAAGGGGAATGGGATGGGCAGGAGGGGGGAATCTGGGACACTCCAAGGAGGCTTTCAGTTCTTGTATAACGTGATAGATTTTAAGCCTTTAGGGGGAGAACTGGCGAAGCAATCTTGCAGCGCAGCGTGACCGCGCAGCCGCACGGGTTGTGTCTGCTACAACTCTATTAATAGAGGAGAAGATTAGGGAGGTTTGCCTACATACAGCCTGGATCTACCAACGTAATTCCTGCTTTCTCTCCCCGCTGCGTTTCTCCCGGGGCCGTCAGGATGCCAACAGTCTCCTAAAAGGGCAAACGGCCACACGAGGCCGGACCTTCCTGAGCCGAGCGACCCCCTGGAGGGTCTGCTGGCCCCAATGCACCCTTCCTATCTGACGAAGCAGTCCAGGGTTTGTTCACATCTCTCCAAAATTAATGGCCTTCAAACACAGATTCAGCTCACTTAAGTGAATTGCGGAATTCAGGCCTCGGTATACGTCGAACGAGTTATGTTTGGGCGCCCAAATAATAAATGTGAACACCCACCGGGCACGACACGTCCCCTTTTTTTTGCTCTTACTTCTCGCTTTCTCGTTACAATGCGAGTTCTATTCCACATCCCCACTCCGTGTGGGTAATGCTCCTGACCCCTATAAAGATGGTCAAATAAATATGTGGTGACCTCACAAGTACGAAAATAAGCTTATTTGAAAGAAAAAGTATATCTTCAGGGGGTTTGGCAGTAACTTTCAATTATTTTTAATTGCCTGGAAAATTAAAGTAAGAAAATACTGTGGTATAAATGTTAGGGCACATTATTAAGCCGTTTTCGTAATATCTTAGCCATAAGCTTAATAGACAAAAAGGGGTTTTTTTAAGCCTCGGTCATCTGTTCAATATGAATGGGCTGTCTGTTCCCATACTTCCTCAAGGGGTAACTGAACTGAAACATTCCATGATAGAAACCAGATTCAGTTTGACCCGGTGGGCACTGAGAACTCCACAGAACCTTCAAAATTTGGGTTTAATTACAAACCACCACGGAGCCTGGACTGCAGCCTGAGATCAGAAATACAAAGAAAGGAGTTGAGAGAAAGTTTGGAGCTATAAATGCCAACTTCCCTGCCCCCACCTTCCTCCTCTTGAACCACGGGGTAACTTTTTTCCTTCTCATTGTCAACACAACCGACTTACAAACTGCAAAGGAAGCAAGATTTCCAAGGGAACGCTCTACGCCTGCCTTTCCTCCTCGTCGCGGCATCACGCTGTCGCGACACGGACACTGCACTCACCGCATCGACACCGAACTGGAATCCAGCGCTGCCATCGTGATGGCTTCAAAGGCTCAGATTTGATTTTCTTTCTTCTGTCTGAAGCTTTGAAGCCGCAAAACCAGTTGCGAGCTGAACCTCTCTAATGAAGCCTATAATGAAGTGATTGAAACGCGCAAGATTTTGAGAAGTATGTTACAAACCGTCGCGAGCAGCCCAGCCAAAATGAGGCAAGCAAAACCTTACATAAGCAGGGGTTTGGGGCCTTCCATTTTCTGGGCAGAGTAGGACCGGGCTGCGGTTTTGCCAAGCTGTGGTATAAATGAGCAATAAATGCCTGACCCGAAAGTCTTCGGTCAAGGAGAAGAGCGAATCAGGCCTTCGCTCCGTGAACGCAAACACTGTAAGAGCGTGAGCAGGAGGAGGAAGATCAGACCTGTGCGAAGGGGACGTATTCTCACAGAGTCGGCACAAATTCAAAAAACAGAAAAAAAATTAATTGGGGCAAGAGACGGTGTGTGTCCATCTAGAGCAGGGAGAGGAAATCTCTGTCTAATGACAGAACCTCGAGTGAGGGTGGATCACGCCTGGGAGGGAACTTAATAACCCCAGGCTGAGTCCTGCGCAGGAAATTGTGCTAAGGGAGACGGAGGGCTCAGATCTGTGGGGTGGCATGAGAAATGTCAAACATCTGCACTCAGACATGCGCTCCCTTTGCTTCGGGAAGAAAGGAAGGAAGGAAGAAGAGAACTACCGGTCATTTTCCAGAGGACAGATTTGGGCACGAGGTTCTGTGCTGCTGCTCTTTGCAGTCGCGCCGTGTATTCCCGGACAATTTGATCTGTGTGTGCCCCGAGGACACCGGACCGAGGCGTTCGGTTAAACGCCTGCACTTGCTGCGTACACATGTACTGAGACTGGACATACAAAACTCAGAGAGGTTAACTTGGGGGTTTCATGGCACATGCCTATGTCAGTGGAAGCCCAAGACCTGCACTGGAAATAAAGCAATAAATTTTCCACTGCTCACTACCCCAGCTGGACACTGTGTGTAGCTGGAAATCACTGATCTCACGCACAAGGCACCAAGCTGGCAGAAAGAGGCCCAAGAAGGTTCGGTACCGCACAGAAATCAAGCTCAGAATACAGATTAATTTGTGGGAGAGAAGCTTATCATTGCAACGGCTGCTGCTGCTGAAGTGGAAGGAAGGAACTGCGGGAAAGCAGACAGATAACGCCCGGGTCAGCTGTTCAGGGCAGCAGCTGTCCTCAGATCCTCACTGGAGGGAACAAGCCAGCAGGTCAGGGAAGTCATGATTATTTGGAATGAAGCGGGGAAACAATAGGTTGGGGCCCTCTGTCTTCTTGCCTTTCTCATGTCTTTTGTTAGCTGTTGCCTTCCCAGAATAGATGGCGGGGCATCTCCAGATTCCTGGCAGAGCTGCCTTTGGGTTTGTAGATGCCTTTTCTCCCCTGCAGCTTCTTTTATTTATTTATTTTTTAAAAAGTGACATCTCCATCTTCCCTGTACTTACGCATCTGACTCGCACGCACCTCTGCCAATTACCTCCAGCTGAGCAAGGAGGCAGCTGGAGACTTTAAAATTCTTCAGCTCAAAACAGAGCCAGTCCCTTGAAATTTGTTCTTCTCAGATCCCTCTTCTCTTGTTGAGTTTCTTCCCTCTTAGAGCAAAACTAAGGCCATTGGGCAGGAACGTGTCCGAACGCCTGCCCTGCCCGCAGGCGGCCGTGCTGCTGCTGCTGCTCATCGCTGAGGAACCTCACCGAGAGGAGGAGAGGTCAGCGGAGACACTCGCCCTGCGTGTGTGCGGTACGAGAGAGCTTGAAGCATCTTGCAGGCCAACAAGGCTTGTTAACAGCTCGCAAAGATTAGGGAACAAAAAAGGCCCAAAATGGGTTCGTTAAGATTTTGCAGACCACGGTAAAACGTGAGTCTTGCCCTGCTTCTCCCACTGCAAACTTGCATAACCTTGGGCAAGTCACTTAACCCTGATCACACTAATGCTCGTGTCACCCAGGAATGCTGTTAAGCTGATTAATTGCCAGAAGAGCTTTAAAATGGCGAGCCTTACATAATGGTATAGTCTAACTGCTCTGGCTTAGTAGAGCTAAAGTGAGAGTGTAAACAAGGACTTAACTGCAAAATGCAGCTTCCTCAGAATTTCAGATACGCACCCAGGCAGAAAAGAGCGACTTCTGAAGGATTTTTATAACTAAGACTCACATTTCCTGACTCCTACTTCCCTTGAGTTTGGAGGGAAATTTTCACTCCAGGACGAAGCTGCTGTCGTCCTGCTGACTCAAAAGAAGGTAGCAACTTTAATTTAAGATTAGCAGTCAGTGGTGGAGGTTCCTGTGAACTCAGAGCCTTCTGCCAGGTACACTGCAAGCAATAAAAGGGTACATCTAAGAGCAGAGAAAAAAAAAAATTCTCATTTTAAAGAAGTGAGGCTCCCTCCTGTTTTTTTTTGTTTCCTTCTCCACCCAACTTTAATATTGCTCCACAGATCAAGGATTTTTGTCAGGTGCCATCAGAATTCTTTAACGGGATACTTCTTGTGTTATAATCTTGGTAAAGAGACCTATGGACGGATTTGAACAACATCTTGAAAGGAGATCGAGTGTAGTAAGTAGGCAGACAGATTGAAAGAAGATTAAAACTTCATTTGATCCCCAACTCCCAGGCAAAGTACGGTAACTCCTCCCCGTTCTCCATCCTACACATACCTGATTCCTGACACCATATTAAAACGCAGAAGGCACGAGAATAAAACCCCAACAAAATCCAGAAGGTTTCAGTTTGTGTTTGGGACAGGTTTGATGTGTTTGCACAGGAGATGAAACCACAGCAGAGGTAGGTAATTTTCATTTTGGATATCCACCATCAGCAGACTCGAAATATCCTGTTGTAAAGCAGTGCTATGTGATTTACAGCATGACCATACCATTTGCCAGAGCTACAGCTTTTTTTTTTTGCTTTTTTTTTTTTTTTAATGGTATTTGGTTTGGCTGGGGTTTCTGAACTGCTGTTGCTCTCAGGTTCAACAGGAGACATGTTTCTCTAAGCTGATTTCTCTGTGGCTGAGGATTTAATCAGATCAAAGTAGCGATTAAAACATGGACTATAACCACAATCCTTAAAGGGACAGCTGCAACACTAAGCCTTCCCCTATTCCCCTTTACAACCAGAAACTAAGCAATATCTATCTCTGGCAAACGTACGCCTTTAGAAGATCTTGAAAACTTGCTGCTTCCTGGGTCACCTTTCCTCTAGATCATGTGCGAAGTTATTGGTAAGCACCGAGAAATTAAGATATGCAAATGAACGAAGGGCTGCACTTAACGTGAATGCATTAACACCACCGAGGCACCCTCGAAGGTGGGTTTCTGACACTCGCTGTACTCCAACACACACACTCGAGATTTCCAGCCCAGCTACCTCAGCCCCTGTCAGTGCTCTTGACATTCTTCCCTACAGCTTTCCACCCGCTACTTTGTAGGTCTGTGGTTCTTCTCATCCATCCAAAGACAGCACGATGGCATGTTTAGAGTGGTGAGAAACAGCAGTAGCAAAAATGTAAATGGAGCAGCATTTCCACGGCTCTACACAGAGCGAACCAAACGTTAAGGCCAAAACCGCTTTTTCAGTGACGATCGGTTTCAGAAATTAGGCCTAATTTTACAGCCACTTCAATCATGGCCTGCATGGAGAGCCAACAAGCTGTGCCCTCGACCGCACGAGCCCTGCTCCCATCTCCACACGCAGAGCCCGGCAGCCCCAGTGACTCACCCCAGGGAATGCCAGAGCGAAGGACCAAGGCTGCTGGATCCTGGCTCCCGATCCTGTTCTCCGAACGCCAGAAAGCCCTGGCAGGTTTCATGGGTATTATTGGCAAAGATGCAGAATAGGAGCTTCTCCTGAACTTCATGGAAGCTCTGCAGCAGGAGTACCAAGGGACGTTTTCAGCTAAAGGCCACGTCCACGCTCCATCGGAAGTCACTCGTTATCTGGCGAGCCTGCCTGGCAGCTCAGCCCTCTCCTCACTTCCATCACTGTGACACCTTTGAGATACCAGCTCCTTGCTATGTGGGATAACATCTTCCAAGCTATTCTTGACACTCTACTCCTACTCCTCTTCCATGCGTTTAACCATTTTAAAGCTGATTTGGGTCATGACTAATAGGAGAAGATCCTCCCTAGCATGACGTGGGGCTAGGAGCAGTCCCGGCAGAGCTAACGGGACCCAAGAGGAACGCAGGTTGGGGTGGCTTTCCGATGGCTGGGAAAGCAGTCACCGTAACGTGCTCTTTCTTCCACTTTTCAATTATAATTCATAGTAAAGCTGGACAAAAATCCCACCAAACCCTCAACTTTCCTCTTTCTGTAGCCAATTTCTTGAGTTTGCATATGAGTCTAAAACCAAAATTCCTAACGCGGTGACAAAGCGCTCTCCAAGCAGAGTCAGCAGGGACGCTGAATAAATAACTGCCAGTGGCCTAACGTTAAGATACACTGAATTAAACCAGGCGTGCTTGGGTTTTTAAATCTAGGGTGACAGATCTAGGTTTTGTGCAAAATTTACTCCTTCTAGCTACTTGCATCCCACCCTAGCTACCATGAAGGGCACACGCTCTCCTTATGAATGTTTCCAATAACTGTTTCTTGTTTTCACAAAAAAAAAGAAATTAAAAATAGAAGAGAACACCCTCCTCTCCCCCTTCTGACGTTTGGGGAATGATCTGTTTGTCTGCTTTAGGGCAAGAGTAACAATTAGAAAGGCCTGAAGGTCAGGATTACTATATTTATTCCTGGCTCTTCTACTGATGTTCTTTTACTGGCTTTAGGTAAATCAAGTAAGGCGCATGTTTCGTTAAACTACGTTCATGTAAACAGTATCACAATTTCTAAAGGAGTTTGAGATTTTTCAAATAAAAGGCACTACAGAAACGAGACTAATGTTTTCATAGAAAACAAAACCCAAAAAATCTAATTTTTCCTAATTCTTTAATAGGGTTAAGCACCATTAATTCCAGCTGGGAACCAATTCAAGATGGAGCTCATGAGTCTTACTTCTACATGTTGAGCACTTGATTTTGAAGCCTTCTTCTGCAACTTCCAAATCGTTGCAGAAAGCTACTGCAGGACATAGTTGCGGAACCCCTCAACACCTCCAAGAGTCTCAGTTTATGATTCTGAACAAGAGCACGTGGTTAAAATAGAAAAGAGATTTAAGTTAGCCTTCCACAATGTTCTCCAAAACTGAACACAAGAGTTGCTCTTTTTTCCCTTCTTTTCCTGACACATCCCAGCACCAGATGCTGAGCTAAGCGTATCTGTAGCCAGATAACCCATCAGTTAGCACCGACACTGCAGGCAAACTGCAACTTACTTCAGTTTATTCAGGTTCACGGACAAGACTTCCACAGAGAGAAATACGTGTCCAAATATCACCCAAAAATCTCTACAGGAAATCCTCTACAAGACTGGTCCCTGTTTAAAGGGTCAATGTTTAAGCATCATTCCTCTCAGCTCCCTTATGTCCTTTGACCAGGATTTCTTAACACCTTACACCACATTTTTATGTCTCATGCAAAAGTCAAATTTAGTTCTGTGGAGTTTTCTCCTCCATGAAACAATGAGGCTCTAGAATTATTTTAATGAACGGCTCCCTTTTAACAATTACATTTTTCACTAGGAAAAAAAATAATGTTCTGGTTCAGAACAGCAGAGAAACCATTAGATATTTCTCTCAAGATACAGAAAGCCCTTGGGGTAGTAACCAGAGAGCGAAAGGCAACTCCTCCCTGCCGGCAGAGGTGTTTTACCTGTCAATGCCTGAAGCTGCACCCAAAATGCAGATCACAAATACACCACGCTACCCCTTGTGTTAAGGTCGTTTAGCCCTCGCACACAAGTTACACAGCCTTGAAGGTTTTTACCCCTCCAGCTGCACACCTAAAGCATTTTACCTGCTACAGCTGTGACCTACCCATTCTAGTGGGTTTATTTCTAGCGCCAGCAAGAGGAGGTTACGGTCCTGCAGGAGTCATCACCAGTCCGACTGACGCCACCTTTGCACGCGCATCCCTCGCAGGGCACTGTGCAACTCAGCTACACGTACTCACTCCCTTATTTTCCTTTTCCCTAGAAAGGATTCCACAAATTCATCTCCGGGAGAGAAAGAGGACACCAACACATTCTATAAAGTCACAGGGCTTCTAATGGAGTGCTGAGGTTGCAGTTTTTCTGTCCTCTACTTCCACTTTCTCTCATGTCAGATCCCATTTCAGTAACAATCAATTTTTCTGTCTGGCCCTTTCCTGCCCAGTGCAAGCACCACCCGGCTTCCCCCCCTCCACCCACCCAGGACCTTTTGGAGTTAGGGGAGCCTGGCCTAGAGCCTGTGGTTCATCAGCAAACCAGCTACATGGCTGGGGGAATAACCTGGCAGCAGTTTGCCTTCTTTCTTCTTTTTATTGGCTTATATTCAAGCCTCATGCCTAGTAAGTGTGATTACTAAAAAGTTTAAAATTCGCAGAGGTGCAAAATAAAAACAGGGACACAAGAGCCAGGCAAGGACAGAGCTCTCTTACCAGGCAAGGTTCCACCCGAGCGACTGCATCAAATTAACCCCTTCTTACGATTCCGGCACCATACTTGGACTTGAAAGACAAACGCTTCAAATGACCAGAAAGAGGCACTGCACAGAACTGTCGGCGTGGCATTCCAGCCCAAGTACAACACCAGCTCCACGCTGCTTCATTCTAAAGTTCAGTAGGACTTTGAGCAAACCCCAGTTTTTCCACGTCCAAGCCCGCAGAACAGCAAACACACCGACCCCTGCTCCCAGGTGTGCCAACACATCCGCTCTGCCCGAGTTCCTGCGGCCTCGGGCCTTAACACGGCCGACAGTCAATTCTGACAGAAGCCGCCAGGCTCAAGAGGGTTATTTCCCACTACGGGTTTCAGATCAGAGGGAAGGCACTAGACTCCCTGCTCTGCAAACTAAAAGCCACTCTATCCATAACACCAGCGCTCCGGCAGCACAAGTGCCAGGCAAAGCGCCCTCAGCTGCTCTTCTCTGAGCAAAAGAAGAAAACCATTTCCGAGGCTCCTTTGGTCTCGGTGTCCCTGCTCAGCACGTCTGGGCACCCCCAAGAGACGGAAGCCCAGCGTCTCCCAGCTTTGCTGATGGACCAGAGCTGATTATTTTAAATTCTGCCAGAAGCTCACGGGATTTTAGGGGACAAGTGCAGCAGTGCAGGTGTCTGTGAAAATAAAGAGAAACCACCAAACCTCCTGGGAGGACGGACCAAGAGGAGGAGGGGAATTATTGTGGTCTAGAAAAGGGAAGGGGTTGGTCGAGAGAAATGCTATAAAAGCGCCATGACGACAGAGCAGGGTGATGGAAAGGTCAGTCCCTTTCAATAATGCTCTTTTTTTTCCTTGTCCAAATGAAACACTTGGCCACGTCCATCGCCAGAGTTCAGCTGGAGGTAAATGACTAGACAGGGGGGCCATAAACCGTCTAGAGACACGGTGCTGCTCTGCCACGGGTGGGGGTTGCCCCCCAGCCCTCTGCCCCCCTCTCCTCCCGAGGCCATTTCCACAGAAGGCTCCAAAGGCGCCCAACGGCAGCGGCTCGCGGGCAGCGCGCAGGCACGGCCTCGGACGGCAGCTCCCACCTGCCTCGAGCAAACACCTCCTGACGCCTGCAGCCCACCGTGAAGGATCGCAGGAGTGAAAAAGGAGGCATTTTCAATAACGAACTAGTGATTAATCCTGATAGGCATGCAGCCCTTAGAAGTGCTTTTCAGCTGCTGGTGGTAGGTGGTCAAATTATACCTTTCCATCACATTTCCCACTGTACGGCACATCTCCTCGGTACATTTTCTCATGAAACACTGTAAGGATTCAGAACAATTAAACCCAACCACTGAGTAATTCCCACTCCTTTTTTCCCCCCAATATGAAATCATTCTTTCTAGTGCTTTAGGAAAATAAATGTAAGCTCTAGAGCTCCAACTCGGTATTAATGTAGGAAAATGGCGCGTTACAACAAGAGATGCAATACAAGGATTCATTGCTGCAGGAGTGGGTGCTGCGGCCAGCTGAAGGGCCAGCTGAAGTTTACGTCCATGCACGACAGGTGGAAAAGCTTTCAGGGGAAAAGAAAAAATAATAATTAAAAAAAAGGATCCCGTATGGTTTTGATGTTATACAAACAAGCACATTTCCTGCCAGTCACAACCCTCCTTAAGGCTGGGAGGCTTTGTGATCCATGCCCTGACAACTGAGCCTTCTCACTTATTTCTTCAGGGCACGGAGTGGTGGCACAGAAGCACATCAGGGAGCAAACTGAGCTCCTCTACAGCACCACACACATATTCCTGCAAAGCCAGAGTAAACCTCAGGTCGCTTTCCACTCAGCGACGCAGCTTTCCCTTCGCCACTACGGGGTGAGCTACCACATTCTCGGAGCAGCTACAAGCCTTGTGCCAAAGGAGCCGGCACAGGGTGAGGCGAAATCCCAGCTCACCCGCAGGAACGTGCTCGTGTGCCCGACGCTCCTCCAGCAGGTCTGCTGACAGACTTGATGCACCGATCTTCATCTCTCAATTCCCCTACCTCAGCGCAACGAGTTTGCCTGCTTTAATAAAGGTGGAAAGGGCGGAACAATGTGATCGTTTCTTCCTTCCATTGAGCAAGTTGGTTTCTGTTTTATTTTATTATTTGTTTTTCAACGCTGTCCCCTTCACACACTCCTTTGGAATAATAAAATGGAGTAGTTCCTTCCATTCCAAGTTAAGTTTTAATATGCATGACCTGAGAATTTAAAAAGAATATGCAAACGGCCCTTTTTTTTTTTACTCGTAAAAATTCAGCTCCTCCCTGGCAAATTCTCTGTCGTACTTTGCCCTAGTGACACCAGTTCTCCTCTCCTGGTCACCAGCATTTCAGCTGAGCTGGTGTAGCGGGGGGAGCTGCAAGGATGCTCAGCTCAAGACTCTGCTGGCTTTAAGAATCAATAATACAAAGAGATTTCACCTTTCCATCAGGAATTAGAGGAAACACTAAACATAGAAATGAAACGCGAGGTGTTGTGATCATCCTGCTTGGAAAATTTTACCAGGAATCTGAGTAAATCCAAAAGGAATGTTTCATACGAGCATTACTTTTGTAAGCTGTGTTTACCACTTCTTAGTTCACAACCTGTTCCTGGGCTCCTGAGTTTTGCCACACAAAAGGCTTTATGAAATGGCCGACAGATTTGCATCCCTTTATTTTTCAGATGCTTTCAGAGAGCGCATTTTCATGCGTGTTTTTCATCAGTACAATGTTATAACCCAGTCTACAACCCCTGCAGAAGGAGCAGCGAGGCTTTATAAGTATTTAAAGAACCGCATTCAAATGGGATGTTTGGATGTGCCAAGCAGGAAGCAAAAGCGGGGGGGGGAAGAAGAGCAGGGAATGAGCAGAACAAGGCAGGCAGTAATTATAACAATACCGTGTGCTCTTTAAGTGTTTCATAGCATGACTCATTAGATCCTAACAGTGCCTGTCCGATAGGAAGTGTCATTATCACTATTTAATAAGTGGGGGAAACTGAGGTAGAAAACTGGAAATGTGCTTGTCCAAGGTCACGTACCAAACTGGTACCAGAGCAAACAGAATCGTATCTTCTCACCCCCAGCCCGGTGCTTTCCTCGGAAGCGGTTACCCTTTAGCCGACAAATTGCTAACGCTGAAGAGGTTGATTATATCCTTTCAGTAGCATCCACACTGTTACGACTTTGTGAAGAGATCACCAGAATGGAAAAGAATTTGAGCTGTTAAATTACATAAGTGTGTAGTCACCACCTAGCAATGGAGAAAAAAGGGCTGGATATTTTCAGTTACAACTAGATTTTCTAACCAGATGGCCAGAAGAACTGACGTCACTCACATTCCAAATTATAGAGCTGCTTGAAAGCTGCTCCAGCATTAAGGATGCAACCAGGCCTGCGCTCTAAGTCATTTTTCCAAAGCCCATTCTGCAAAGATACCGGAGGGGTTTTGCCATCACTTTTGCTACGCTGTTCATCATCTGCTGCTTGTGGGCCACACCTGCTCCAGACTCGCCCAGGGATGGTCACATCTCTTTTCCCGGGATGAGGTTCCCATTCGGGCGTAGCATTGCCCACAGGCTTCTCAGTCGGCCGTAGCAGGGCGCTCAGGAACGCCGAACCTGGGCAGTTTGCTCGCTTCCACTGAACCCTTCACAGAAGCAATTGCCCACGACACCGCTCGTGCTTTAATCGCCTGCTGAGCAACCCTTGCACGGCCGAAGGAAAGGCCGGCACCACACAGGTACCCACGGCATTAATGCAGCACGACGGTGGGAAAAAGGGAGACAGAAAGTGCAAACATACCTGGTCTGAAGTTTTTAATTTCAGCTTCGACACAGAATCAGCTGAAATATTTCAGGTCTGCTGTACTTTTTGCTGCTCCCCACCCCCCCTTTTTTTTTCTTTATATATTTAAGAGCAAAAAAAGTCAGTAACAAGCCAGCAGGAGCTTTGCAGCACAGGGAATGCTGGATCAGATTCAAATGTAAGAACCCTCTCCATCCCAGCTAAGTAAAACGTCTGAACAAGTTCCAAAAACCCATCAATCACTGGCTGGACATTTTCCCACCTTCAACGAAACGAAATACATAAGGGGGCTGCAAAACATTTTTCAACTAAGCTGTTTCAGAGTTATGGGAGACCAACAGAGAAAAACAGAAAGATCTGAAACCACGGTACCTTGTGGTTTATAGTACAGCACCTAAAGAAAAGTAACACCACGCACTTTAAAATCCTATTCCTCCTGAGATCCAACACTGCTGTGCTTCAGGCCAGATGGCCACATTGTCATGGAAGGCTAATACCGACAGGCTGCGGAGCATGTACAGAGGTACCACAGCTAAATGGGAGAGGACTAACATTTCTGTTTCAAGGAGCTACTCACCAGAGCCCAACTCCAGGGGGATACACAAGCAGAGGTGAACAAAGAGAGTGGAGTCATGCACCGGCATTACCGTTATATTTCTGCTCATTGAGGTAACATTTTAAGGCCACCCATCAGGAGGTGTGTACGTAACACAAGATTTGCAAAGCATGGGGAGACCCACGGACGGAATCGCAAAGCGTTCTCCCCATTTGGACACACGGAAGAAACCTCTTCCACGGGCTGGTATCCTTAAAGACACACAAGAGGAGTGTTTGTCCAAGCCAATCGTTGCACAATATACAGTTCTGAAGGTGGTAAAGGAGAAGGGGTACCAAGAAGAAAATGAGTTCTAGTATTTCTAGCAAGAGGTGTATTTCTTTAAATCACCCCCCTGTGCAAAAGAAGCCCAGCATTAGTTGTGTCTGGAAGCTGGCACATCAGAGCCTGCCAAGTTTCCATGCAAAATAAAACCTTTTATTTGTTCAAATTTCTCCCTCTCTCTCCTCCCTCCCCATGCAAAAGATTCATGGTTTGGCACAGAACGGTAAATTACACATTATAGCTTAATTATGATGAAAAATGCTAAGGAAGGATCAAAATGGGGGTGAGGGAAGGAAAGAAGGAAGAGAACATTAGGTGAAGTTAGAAGAAAAGAGACAGGGACTCAAGGAACTTTTGGAAAGCTGAGAAAGGGTAGGACGTGCTACTGCTCACAGTTACAGAAGAAAAGCCAAATAAAACAGACTAGGGAATGAAAGATTTCAGAGATGTACAGTCCCAGCCCGCAGTGAGACATCGAACCGCATCCAGAGCCTCGCTCGCCCGGGAGGTTACTGAACATTTGGAGGTTACTGGACATTTGGAGGTTACTGAACATTTGAAGGTTACTGGGCATTTGAAGGTTACTGGACATTTGAAGGTTACTCAACAGTTCCCCGGGGAAGCAGCTCTGGTCGCTTCATGACCGAACCACAATTCGCAAACACAAGTTATCTGCAGCGGGAGATGAAAATCCCAATTATAGTATTCCGTAACTTCCTTTTCCATAGTAACTGCTTGCTCTACAAGGTCACTGAAACTAAAGGCATGGGCCTCAGCTATGGAAGTGCGGCTGTACCCACGGCAGAGAAACTGCGCACACACCAACTTTACATATTTCAAAAGCTACTTAATGATCAACTTATATCAGGTGTCTGCAGTCTCACAAATCAGCACGGAGATAACAAGGACAATTAATACTTTTCACCTCTGCCCCATCTCCACCCACACACCTCTGCGTACGCTACAGGCCAGTGACTCCATGGCAAGAGCACCACCCTGCTTCCTAAACACAAGCTGCCCCACACACACACCGAAACTTGCTCATTGTGTTACAAAGCAATACTTGAGTCACTTTCTAAACACTTTTAATCAGTGAAAACCAGCTACGAATTGCAAACCTAATGTATCACGGACTAAGACACTTGTATAAACTGCAGAACTCTCCAAGGAACCCACTGGGATTAAATAATACTCTTACAGTCATTAAAGGGCTCTTTGCTTCTCCATGCATTGGGTTCTCTTGCACTAACTGCTATTTTATTACACATCAGTTGTCCTACACAATTGATTATCTATCATGATCAGAGGAGGTGAAGAAGGGTTGTTTGACAAGAGTTATTAAAGACCTGTAAGATTTGTTAAAAAGGGAATAATTACTCCATTGCTTTTGCTGTTTGTCTTCACTCTCCCTTCCTCAGCTATACGAAAGTCCTTTTTTATCAGGGCCCATGGGCACAAGGCAGATCCTCTCCTTCGCCGGCTGAGGTGTGCCACGCTCAATTCCCCAAGAACAACCACCTCACCAAGCTGGTTCCTCTGTCGCTCTCGGGTGCTATCACAAAGGTTTACTTACAATCAATATGTCAGTTAGGAAACAAAAACTATACTACTAATAATGCAAGTTTTATTTTTTAAAAGCAAACAAAACAAGAACAAACAAACCACAGCAAAGCCCCCTTCTGTTAGGGTCAGGCAGTACAAACTGCAGCGGATGCACTTGAAGGATCTCCCTTTGCTCAACAACAAAGGTGATCCCAGCTTGGCAAACGCTCACCTCATTATTTTGCCAACTTTGGGCTTCGCTTCAGAAAATCAGATGCACAGTAATACAGGAATTGACTACAGGCATCCTACTCTCCCGACAAGGGAAATTCTTCTCTAGGAGTGGAACAACAGCCCTTTCTCATCCACAGATCTCCGGGCATTACACAAACAGGTGATTCTTCTCACCACGACCCTCTGCCAGATGTGCCACGCGGCTGAGGGCAGCAGCCTGCCCCGTAGCACAGCCACGAGTAGAAGACCAGCGCTTGAAACCCACCATCATCCTCGAGGTTTTAACAAGCACACAACCCATTCCTCTCTAAATCCTGTGCGGTCTGTGGAGTGGAGTCAAGTCCTTGAAAGAGTGAGTATTCCAGACGTACAGACAAAATAAACAGCCTTACAGCCCAAACATCCAGCACAATTAGACTAAATTGTTGCTCATTCCAACAGCCTGAAAAAGAATAGATGATGAAGAAACATCTGTGTAAATTAAAAGGACATGTACAGCCAGAGGAGCCTTACTTGAGACTCCAGGACACACTATAAACACTCCGAGCCTCCTCCCGGCGTTTGGGCTCACTTGGAGGCAGCTGTTGTGCATTTGGATCCTGTCCGTAGAGTTTACCGCTGCTATTTAGACTTACAGAAAGGTAGCAAATGCTTTTGCTATAAACAATCTTCTCCAGACACAAATGTTTTTGCCCAAATTCAGTGTGAACAGCTGGAATGACGGAAGGCACAGATAACACGGGAAGAGGGCAAAGCAGGCATTAGTATTTTTACTACATAGCTGAGGCGCTTTGGAATTCATCTTTGAAACAAACAGCAGCAAAAATCCAAACTCCAAGAACTCTCAATCTCCCATCACTGCTGTTCTTTCCCAAATACAAGTAGATACTTTGTGAAATAAAGTTGTTTGGGGCACAATCTTCCAATATAGAGAATAAACTTTGCAGGCGATGAGGAACTGGCACTGGCACGCGGACACCATCTAAAGAGCGGCTGTTAGATTGACTTCTCCTGCTTGAGTTAATCCAGGAAACTCTGTATTCCTCTATTGAGAGCTCTCTTCTGCTCTCGTACTTAGTATGATCTCAGGTAACCGGGTGAAGGGAGTTGATAGGATTTACCTTTATATACAGCTGTTCAGCATGATGAGAACTCAACGGGGTCGCACAGCAGCTCCGCTGATGGCTGCCGCACCTCCTCGTTACCCTTGGCCCCCTCTGAGCAGCCTCATTCATTTGCTTCATTTTCTGCTACATTAGATTTCAAGAAGTAAGGAAGCAAATGCCGCTCAACGCATTCATAGAGCACTAAGCGCAGAAGGTCACGATTCCAGCTGCCAGTCTCTGCTCCAGGACGGGTGATCACGAATCTGGTCTTGGTGTCAGTGTGAAGTGGAGCCCCCAGTCAGAAAGGGACATCCTACTCTTAGGCCAGAGAGGAACAAATGTCAGCAAGCGAATGCCAAGATGATGTTAACAGAGCGATTCCAGATTCACGGAACTGTCATAGAAAATAAAACCCAAAACTCGGGGGAAAAAATTCAGACCATTCATTTGTACGGATTATCCTCCTTCAATACTCAGAAACAAAAGAGGATTCATAAATTCAATTCTTTCAACTGTCTATCCAACATCTCAGTTTGACATAAAGCTGGAGTTATTCCAAATTGTTGTTTGGAAGAAAGAGGAAAAAATAATAATAATTAAAATTACTAGTTGAAACTCTTAAAAGTAACTAATGCAGTCGGAAGACATTTCTTCTCTCAGGTCTTTACAGAACAAAGCTTAATCTGGATGTGAAAGTGCTTAAAGTGAGGCAAAAATTCTAGATTTTTTTTCCCCCTTTCTGAGGTCAGAAGTGTCTATTTAACAAGGTCTCTTTGTTCATTATATATGCATATGCAGTTTACAAACTGAGTAAGGGAGACATTTTGTGCCATTTTTTATAACAGTTCATCAGAGACTTAAACACCTTTTTAGCACTGAATCTATGAGTCAACACTTCAGCAACCGACTCTCTAAAACTGTTTTCTTCCTATGGCAACCACTATAATCACTTAAATAAAAACAATCTAAAAAAGCAGGACGGGGTGGGGGAATGGGATTAAATCTTTGCCAGCTGAGCTTCTTCTATGATCAAATTAAAAGTAAAAACTGCCAGCGTTACTAGACGGTGCACAGGTGGCTGCAGATTCTTGTACGGGTCACCCAGAACTGCCCGGAGAGGAAGGAAGAGGCAGAAGGCTGCGAAAGGACAAAATCGGGCTCATTTTACGTTCCGTATGATCCCTTCTTTCTTCATACCAGCGGTGGCTCAGAATGCTGATGCATGTGTCTTTTGAAAGTTAACATTTAACAGAGATTTCAGGTCTACCAAATTCCAAGAAATAAAAATAAACTCTTGCCCTGCTTCAGCTGCCAGCTGAGGTCAATGTTTACCGAGGGGACCGCTCGGAACCAAGGAGATTTTCGGGTGGAAGAGTTCCAGCAGCCTCGCTGCCCCGTGCCCCCCGCCGCGCCCACGGCACTCGTGGAGTTAGTGCAAATAACCGTATTTACTGTGGTGTATTCGGATCCCACCCAGCACAGCGACACCCACGCAGCGTGTAACGGCCCGAGAGCGTCCCAGCCGCGGCTCCCGGGCCAGGGCCAGGCTGCTGAAATGAGGAGGATTACAGGGGAAATGTGGCACCCTCCAGACCACGCCGCAATTAAGCTCTTTGGAACTGCCTTGCCTGCAGCCAGTGTCTGAACTGCCAAAACAAAAGGGCAAACGTGGTGAAGTTTACCAAGCGTTCTAGGCTTTGCTCTAAAAGCAACTTCTACCGTGAGCAAATTCTCATTTCCCAGGCTCTTTTCCATGCCGACCTTTGGTCTGCAGCTAAAGCACTCCTCAGCTGCTCAAAAACGTCAGGACATCCTACGGGCCACCAGGACACCCAACAGGAACAGCCCGATTGTAAAGAAGATATTTATGGACGATTCAAAACAACATTAACAAAATCCCATGCGAGCTCGTCCATCTTCTTACCCCCAATTTCCTTTCCGCTCTCAGCCAGACAGGTGACAACGATCCACCCGGTTTGTCTGTACCTTGTCCTTGCTCACGCGTCTTATGCTCAGGTAAAAAACTCAGCACACACCAGGCAGATGCAACATTATTTGTAAAGAAAACTACGTCTCTTTAGCAAAAAATAAAAGATACACTGGACTGCCTGAAGCATGCACATATTTATCTTGAGATTGTCTTTAATGCGCAAGATTCTGAGGGCTTTCTTCTTTTTTTTAAGACAATCTTATCGCTGTAAAAACAATTTCTAAAACAGAGCATGTTTTTTTGAATATTTCTGATAATATTATCCACCTGTAAAAGCAATTCTGTTGAGCCCTACGGTGCAAATAACTATGCCGTGTTCCTCCATTTGTCTTGATTTATAATGTAAAATGTGGAAGAAAGGAAAGCCCAAAATGTGACACTTTTATCAGCACAGGAAAGTTTACCCAGAACTAATGATGTCTTTTAAAAGCTAAGATACCAAAGTTCTATGATGCAGCACTGCTGAGAGAGGTACCTTTAGGTCTTAAAAAGAGGGAAATTCCTTATAATGAGGAAGAACCTAATATTCGACTGTGAGAAACTGCACTGGTGGTGGTTTTCTATTTACTTCAGCTATCTATGCTTGTGTACGTCCTTTGACTATTTCTAAAAGCAATAAAACCAAAACTCAGGGGAAGAAAAAACCACAGAAATTCTGTTGGGTTTCTACACAAAACCATAGATTGCTCCCAGCTCCCTGAAACCCAGCTGCAGGTCTGGTCAGAAAACAAGTTTCCAAATCTCAACGACCTTAGTCCAAGTTTGAATTGACACCTGAAGACTCCAGAATTTCCTTCTAGTCTGAGCCCCGGGGCAGTGCAGAGAGGACACCAGCCCCTGGTTAGGACTGACGGGGCTCTGTCACAAGAGAACTGCGCGTGGCGGTCCCACGGGCCAGCAGCCTGACGGTACGTGATGGAGGAGCAAACCCTGCAAGGCTGCAGGATTCCCACTGAATAAAAAGAAAAACATCATGTAAAAGGTTTACAAGCACAGGTTTGTAGCGATGGCTCGCTGGAGTCATTCTGTCTCAGTAAGATCAGAGATGCAAGCAGCTTTGGAAACCATCCAAAAACCAACTATGAAGTGATATATTTAAAAATTGACATCTCTCAAGAGGATGGAGGCCAGAATATTAATCTGAGGGCAGATAATTTCCTCTTGATTTGTTTTGCTCCCTGCTGCATCCCGCTCAGAGCACGCAATGCCTTGCCACTTTACAGGAAGCTGCACGAACTCCCTAGAGCCAAGAACTTAAGAGACATCTTCTACACCAGGCAGATGGAGAGCAAGATGATAAACCCCATCCGCTCCCACCGACAGAGAGCTTGCAGGGGCTTTCACCTGATGCCAGAGGGTGCTACTGAAACACTCGTACCCACTGAAACGTAACTCCCAGTGTAGGCGGAAAGCGAGCCGTAGCCCTTTGAAACTGCTCCCGACAGAGCGGAGCAGAGCTTGCCGAGATTCACCCCAAGCCTAAGCAAGGCGAGGAAGAGTTTGGACGCGCTTGCACGAAACGCTCGCTCCTTTGCGGTACTTCCGCCGATCATCCGGAGGCTTCTGAGGGGAATACAACCTGAAGTACCCCGTGATCCCCCAGGGCTGAACCACCGGACAGACCAGCGGGGTTCAGCCACCAGCTCGCCAGGTGTCGGGCCAGAAAGCAGCCCTGCGGAAAGCCCACTCCGTGAGCTACACGGACTTCAGCTTGGCTTTGCAAGCCCGGGAAGTCAAAACCCACCACGTACTACGCAGAAATGGGGGGAGAAGGGTGAAATCAAGATTTCACCTTCAGAGCACGCAAGGATTACATTTCTTCTCCAGCCCATACTCCCCTCGCCACCCTCCTCCCCCCCCGCCCTCCTCCTTCTCCTTTTTTAATACTCTTCGAGGTCTGGCAACCCGTATGTTTTCTTTTCCCTCCATAGAAACCGACATAACAGCGAGTTTGAGCCAGCCTCTAGCTCCACAAACACAGCCTGGCCCAAGGCAGACTCAAGAGAAACACGGAGACATGGAAAGAAATGTCCAGGATACCCACAGGCTGCCAAGCACATCTGATCCTTCAAGGTATCGGTCGGAACTCCTCGGGATAAAGGCAACGGTCCCATCTGGTCCTGGCAAACAACAGAACGTTGTGCCCTCTACTCCGCACCACAGATAGAATTTTACAGCAACAAAAGTTTTGCCAATGTCTTGTGTTTTTATCTGCCTGCTTTGTTGGTTTTTTTCTCCAGCAGTCAGCAGGAGAACGAACACTTACAAAAGGAGAGGGAACAGGTACTCACGTCCAGAGCGCACCACGCTCAGAGGCTCTTCCAGAACACTAACCAGACCGGGCCATCCTAAACCCCTTGAATAAAACCCGAACAACTCGTTCACACTTCTTTGCAAACATTATCTGCGCAGAAAACAAACCTAAATACGTTCTACTCTCTATTAAAAAGACATCTGTGGCATGAGATAAATACAAAGACAACTTTCAAGACGGCCACTGAGGTTTCCAAAGAGAAATAAAAATAGAGGCAATGTTAAACCAGCAGAGATTTCCAGTGTCAAGTTGGTCTAAAAGAAAGAACATTCCTTCTCCCAAATTCCACACGACAGCTTCTTTGAGGAGGCGGTACACAGGTGTTACCTCTCCTGGACGTAAGTGCTAACGCTACCAAACGTACCGTTCATCCAGCTGCGCTCCCGTAACGCTCTTGACACGCTCGCTCTTGCAAATGGGGCATTTCTTGGGAGGTTTTTTGTCCTAGGAATCGATGGAAGAGGTCTGCTGCTGACAGGCACTGCGCTCGCTCTGGAAGATGCTTACACAGCTCTGAAGGTTCTACCTGGGCTCCAACCACACTGGGCCAACCCAAACGTGGTAAATATTTATCTCTTACAGTAAATATTATCTTTTCCTTTCTCACTTTCCCTTAGAGTATGGAGGTGAACTTAATGAGAGAGGTCAAAGGTTTTAATGTGTATTGTACTCGACTGACACGAGCACAGTATCTGATTTTGGAACTTTTACTGCCTCAAGTCATCTTGAGATTAAGGGCAATTTGGCAATTAAAAGAATTATTTCATCACCTTTCAGACAATCACACGCTTTTGCTATTTTTCTTCTAGTTTCACCAATCTCCACGCGCCAACTCACGTAATGGCTCACCCCAAAATCCAGACTATATGGGAGAAAACTGAAAACAAAGCAAAACGAAGTCTTTTTGGCTACTGGCTGCTCCATTTTACCCTTCCATGCTCACTGGCCTGAAGTGAATTGAAATGATCCACTGCCTTCGGACCGATGCCCAACGCTGGGAATAAGGACTTTGGAGTTGTTTTTCCACCCTGATCCACACGGACAGATCCTTGAACCTATCCAGCACGTTCTCATGTATATGTACAACAAGCACGACAACATTACGAATCAGCACCTATCACAGGCAATTAAGGACAAATTCAAACACAACAGAAATAATAACGTGTGTAGAATTGTGTTAAATAAGCTGCAGTTTGTCGTGACAGCTTACAAGAGCCGTCATACATCACCCATGTTGGAGAAATACACGTAAGAGGACACAGTAATTTGCCACAGAAAAGCCAGTACAAGAAAGAACAAAACCCAATTCTTCAAAAATCCAGTTCTGTGCCCCAGCGCACCGCAAAAGCCACGTGCAGCTATCAGACAGCTCTCCTTGATCTAAGCAAGAAGTATTTATGCTCGCAAGAGCAGAAGACTCTTTCCAACGTTAAAATGAAGTTCTGAGCAGCAAGACTGCAAGGAAACACCTCGCCAGATACTGATTCACTCGATTACTGTATATTTCACTCAGAAGTTTTTCATACAACAAACTGCCGCAAGAGAGGAGAAAAACAACAAAGTAACCAATGGAAGAAATGATTTATCATAGTTTAGGGGTTCCTGTAGTATGTTTTGTTTGCCTTTCAATCCAAGAAGCCTCAAACCTTTGAAAAAAAAGAGTTCTAAATGGTCCGAGTAAGTGAACTCCCAGCCTTGTTGTATTACAATTATTTTTCTGCAATGCTGGGTAAGGAAAAGAGCACAGTTACACAGCATGGAAATGCCAAGTGAAAATAATTCCTGCTATGGAAAGAGGCAGGCCCAAAGCTCCCTTGCTGCTCTTTCCTCCCCAATCTGCAGGAAACCCCGACCTCCCTCGTGCCCTCTGGCAGCAGTACGGGACAACAGAACAGGTCACAGAAGGCTCGGGAGTACAAAGCTAAAGGAACCCAGCTTTTTGGAGAGAAGAAAAAGGGCAGAAACTGCTCACAGTCAACGACATCACCCCGTAGGCTGCGAAAACAGCATGTGCCGGGCAAGTCTGGTGACTCCTGCTTTTACGGGATCCCTCGGGGCAAATGGTGACTCAAGCCTGGCAAGAAGGAAGTTCCAGCACTCCCCTCCGCTCTCCTCTCTTTAAGGATAGAGAGACAGAAGGCTGCAGAGCGCCACCAGAGAAGCTGGCATTACACTAGACCCCATCTGCTCTTCCGTGCTGTTAGAGGAAGAAAATGGTTGTGTGGTAAACGCAGCAACTGCAGGTTTGGGGGGAAGAGCCCTGGGACTAACAGCTGGATTCTGTGAGATGCTACACAGCACGCTGGTAACTCAGCCAGGCGCGCGGCACGCAGCGAAACCCCGACGCGTGGTCCTCGTGGCAGTCAGAACGCTCACATGCACGGAGAAGAAGCTTTTGCAGGTGACTGATCCAAGTTTCCCGAAACTTCGTGCCAGGGCACTAACCACCACCCACCGTGTAAAGCAGAGAGATGCAGACTCACTCAGGCGCAGAGAATTAAAAGCCTGGGCTCTCCGTTTGCCCCAGAGAACCTCCTCAGGACATTGTGCTACCCCCTGTGCGCTGTCAACCCTGACAAACGCAAAGAGGAATCAAACAACTCCCGCGTTTCAATTAAGTCATACTGGAGATTCCCATCAACGCGCTGCCACGTGACTTCCAGAAAGTCGTCTCTGATTTACCCTGGCTCAAGAGAGATTGGGATCAATCCAGCTGAGCTGAACTCCAGCTCTCACGCTCTGACACTACCAGTATATCATCGCAGCATCACAAGCGAGATCTCCTCCTGCACCCTCAGCATCCTGCTCCAGCTTCCCTCTTGCCTGCTGCAGTTGCTGTGTGACCCTCGCGCGGTTCCACGTTCGGTTCGAGTCCAGAGCGCGGTCGCACTAGCAATACACAACTTTTCTCAGAACTGGACTCCCTTCCCCATCCCTAAATATTTTGTTGGAAGCTTTGGTTCAAAACACCCAGACAGAATTATTGCAACCCATCTTTTTTACACACTGTGCAGACTGTCTCCTCAGCATGATGCATTTTTAATCAGTTTTCTAAACGCAGACAACCAGGCTGCTAATAGCAACTTTCCCCCCCATTTCTTTCTTTGTCCTTTTTATTATTTTGAAATTTTTTTTATCACACGGTATAACTGCTGCAGAGTTTTGATGTCTCACTGCACCTTACTCAAAGGGACACAGTTTATATGGCAAGCAATTACAAAATACACAGCACTTGAACTGTTAAGACTGTAACACTCACAGAGATTCTAGTGCCTGCTTGCCACTTCTGTTAGGCCCACCCCAAATTTTGCTCTCAGAAGCTACAAAAAGAATACCATTGGAGCACAAATTGAACAAAAGATCTCAGGATGCTGGGCACTGAACCAATGAGAGAAGCTCCAAATCTAGCACGCCACAGGCAAAGCCCATCTCCTCCTGCAACGCTCACACAATCTGGGGAGAAGTCCTTCGTGCTGGGCTGAGACGAAGAGAAGAAATCACGCTGGTTAGAACACCCTTCACCTCCCGACATCTCTCCCATCTCCGCACTTTGCAACTACCCTCTCTGTTTCCTCGGCCCCTGGCGACCTGCAAGGCTGTCCTCGCACCGACCCACCCCAGCTACCTGCACCGCTGGGGGTTGCTTTAACACGTGCCCCAGGTGTGACAGGTGAGTAACTAAATAGTAACACGACGGAGAAGGATGGGAGGCAGTAAGCAGGAGGCTCTGGCGCTGCACGTGGGTGGGTGCGTGGACAGATAAACAGAAGATGGATAGGCAGGCAGACACTCCTTGCTGTGAAAGAAAAAGGCGTCACCCTTCTTAAGCTTTCCTAAACCGATTGCACTTTCACCCTTCAAAAGCAAAGCTCCAATTTAGCTTCACTTTTGTCGGAAAAAAAATGCGCATATAAATAAAACCCAGGAGCACTGATGTCACTAACTTCTTTTCCCCCCTGCTTTTCCAAAAACGGAACTTTAAAAACAGGCCAAAATTCAGGAGAAAAGGCTCTACTGTCTCCAGAGCTAAAATGTACCAGTTTGACTTGGCAGCTGAACAACTTTCCACTGATTTGATGCTTTCCCCCTCCTCGAATTCTCCCATCCAAATGCAGCTGGAAATGTCGTTAGAGAAAAGAAGAGGCATTTCCTGTGCGGTTCCCCCTTCCCCCACCACATTCTTGGCACAAAAGGCAAGGGAAAAGCTAGAGAGACAGAGTGTGCATAAGAGGGAGAAGAGAGAGGCAGTGTGCAGGGATTCCTGGCTGCTCACCAGAAAACGTACAACAGGAATTGCACGACTCAAAAGAGACAATTTGCCCCCTTTCTCCAAGGCTCTGAAACCAAGTTGGCGAAGCTCTTGGTTCAGTATGGAGCAGCGGTCAGAGACATGAGCGTGGCACTTATCCGGGAAAGGGGAACTTCCAGATACTGCGGAGTCCCCAGAGGAGAGATCAAGGATACTTCCCATACCCAGCCACACACAGCTGAGTTATTTACACCTTAAATCCAGCTGCAACAAAACCCTTCAGGGCTCCAAAGGCATAAGGAGTAATGCGGGGGGCAGACCAAAAGGCTTGTTTAAACGCTACGGTCGTTGACCATATTTGATCGACTTTTCTGATACCTTGGTTTGACATCTGAAAAGCTGACCAAAGCACACACATCTCGAAAAAGGCAACAATCAAGTCTTTTCATATGACAAGTTTCCAGTTTTTCAGAACGCATGTATTCAGCATTTTGTGAAAATCAAATCCCTCCAAGGTATCCAAATCCGAGCTCTCAAAGGGGCTGGCACTTCTAAAAACAGGCTGAAGAACCCCAAACGTTTTGTGACACTGGCTGCTGCCCAGTCATTTTGCACTGTTGGACGCTGCAGAAAGCGACCATTGTCCCAGCTCCAGAATTCACGATGCCACTCCCAGACTGCTTGTAGCATTCAGAGTTCTTTGTGAAAACGATCTTGCAGCAGAAGCTGTACGCTGGGGTACTGCAAGCTGACTTCCCCTGGTTTCACTTAGTCACTCTTCGCCACAGTGGATCAAAGCCTCCACAAAGGTTGAGTCAATTTAAACATTCAGTTTGCTTCTTGAGCTGTGAATTAAATGCATTCTTTGGTGGCTGGGTAGGGATGGGTGACTCAGTCTGTATAAACATTAACTGACTCTAAAGCTAATGGAAAAAAGAAATATGGAAAGGAGAAAAACAGAATCATACGTAAGTTCTTGTTTCAGCTGGCAGCAAAACCAGATGAGGTTGGTGCACAGCAGCTTGCACGGACTCTGTACCACTCCGTCTGTTTTCTTCTAGGTGACAAGCACACCCCTACCCTTAAGGTTCTTTGAGTCTCAGTCCGAAATCCACATCCGTGCAGGGGAAGGGAACATAAAAGGGTGTGGCCTAATCGCTTCCTTCTTTGTTCTGCAATCAAGTAACAGTACTGGGCTATCTATACCCTTGCTTCCTCCTTGGCAGAGGGGAAGAATTCTCAGTTTGCTCTCTCTAAAAACTTTCAGCTGGTCCCATTCTTCTGGTACGATCATCGCAGAAGTTTTTACGGATCTCAAACAAGAGCACAGCGCTACAAACGCTTTCAGATAGAAGCAATTCCTATCGCAAAGAGTTTACAATCCAAAGACGAGGAAAAGAAAGGCCCCTTTTTACAGATCTGGATTAACACGATTTGGATCATGCTTACAGAGGATTTACGTGGCAAAGGAATTAAATTTACATATCCTTAGTCCCAGCTTCCACTGGAGCGACTGCGAGACTTCACTACACTGCAATATCACTTACACCACGCGGAAAATCGTATCTGGGCACCAGCAAGAGACACGCAGCACAAACTTCGTGTGCAGGACACCTGCAGCACTTGAGACACGCTGCCCTGGCTGCTGCCTCTGGCCACGGCAAGAGATGTTCTACCTGGACCATCCCTTGGGTATAAAAAAAGACAAAGGAACAGACACTGTATTGACTTGTTCAATTGGTCCTGACGCCTCTGTAAACACTATTCCACTCCTCCGAGGGCACTAACCTTTCCTTATCTGTAAATGGCTGCGCTACTCAGAGACGCAATGATAATACGCACTTGGCAGGCGGCATCAGGAACTGTTTAATGCTCTTTGACTTCAAGATGATTTAGAGGGTCAGGTCCTGCCGTTCTGTTCTGCTACTGCATTTCACTATCACCTCTGTGCTCCATTAGAGTGGGGGAGAGGTGGTCCCCAGGAAATCAGCTACACTTCAAACAGCTGGTAATTTTCCCATTTGTGTGCTGGGAAGCTGCTGACGGACTGTGCAGTGCATCCTAAATTGCATTAAAACCTCTTTACACCCACATAAAGGAGCCTCAAAGTAAACAAAAAGCCTCTGTAAAACAGATTTTACAAAAATGGTTTCTGTAAGTTCTGCCTCCGCCCAAGCACAGGTGTAACAGTGCACTGTGTGTGTGTTTGCACACCTCAAGGATACGTCTATACCCAGGAACAATAAGACAGAGCAGCCCTGAGGCTGCTCTGAAGTTCTGACTAAGACAGCTTACCCTGGAATAACAACCGAGGATACTGCTTGTGGAGCTCCCCTTCGCCACATACGCAGCCACAGGAGCCCTCACATCCATCACCTTCCGAATACTTCCAATGTTTTAGAATAAATTCAAAAATGAGAAGTGAAATGCAAAAGCTACAAGACAAGATTAATGAGGAAAAACTAAACAAGGCTCATCTTGGCTTCTACCTTCCTCCACTAAATCCACGTGTCCCAAACTGGCAGCTGGGCACTGTACCTGAAGACCAGCACACATATTCCTCCACGTAAGCAGAATAATCTACAGGAAGGCTTGGGATTGCCTGCTTCCTGCTTTGTTCTGACATCTCATGTGGGCACACATTAAAGAAAATCAAAGCCTCCCAGAGGCTGACAATTTCTCACATTGCTCTATATATCAAAGTAACCATGAGAGCCTTATACATAGGAAAGGAATGTTCTGGAACCAAAGCAAAAGCAATTCATTCCATTAAACTGAGGTGGTTTTATCATCTCCCCCTTCCGCAGATTCTAACCACCGCTGCATCCCAGCTCCATTTCTAAAAGCATGCATGTGGGGCATGCAGGCAATAAGAACAGCATTTACCTACAGTTTGATATTTTTCTAGAAAAGGAAGTGAAAACACAGCAACAGAGAGAGACGCTTAAATTACTGCTGCAAATCAGCAGGAGTTACAACAGGCTGTCTGGGCGTCTCTTGTGGCCCCAGCACGCAGCATTATCAAGGAAAGTCTTTGCAAACAGTCTCAGTCACACTGAGACCATGTAAGCAACGTTTTTTCCTCTGGATGTCCTTCTCCTCCCTTTTCCTGCACGCTCAGAGGCAAAAGGTGTCCATCCCTCAAACCACCAGTCGGGTGCTGAAATGAAATTCAGAGCTCCATTGCCCAGCAAAAGAAAAATACTACAACGGAAAAGGGCTTCCCTGAGCTAATTGAGAAGCATCTCCTGCCACGTGCTAGTGAAATTCTGGCCTTCAAGAACTTTGAATAGTTTAGACCCATGTATTTCAGAGGCAGAAATAGCCAGAGGACACTTCAGAAAGGTGCTGTGGGACAGTAATTACAGCACAGTGCTGACGTGAATCTTGACCTCACCAAGAATTCATCTGAGCCCTACCAGCTACGCCTGTTACTCGGGGCCCATCTGCTTACAAAATCCTTACTTCAAGTGTCCTGAGCCTTCAAGCCCAACCCGCTGTCCAGTGCCCACGTGTCAAAGAGAGAGAAGTGATCTGCAAGGACAAAACTGCCAAAACAGATTATTCTCTGCACACTGCGCCAGGAGTGAGGGACCTTCCCTGCGTGCCAGCTCAGGGAACAGCCTCAGGCTGCTCCCCTCTCTCCTCAGGGCAGCACAGGTAACAGCGACTTGGCATTAGAAAACACCGTGCAGTACAATTATTACCAACAACTGAATTTTCGAACTCCTTTCACAATTTGATATTCCGCAACCTATAAGGTAACAACCCACAGGGGCACTGCTCATAACCTACCCCACCGGCAGCGCGGTGGAGGCGTTTCAAACGCGCGCTCAGCTCACACGAGATCCACACAGGTTCACTGCTTTACTGCAGCTTTTTCCTTCCAACGTTGCTCGTCTTTACCACGGCTACCAGCGTGGTTAGATCAAGTTCAGAAACTGTGGTTAAATAGTTGTGGTCATACTAAGTAAGTGAAAAAAGGTGGTTGAACTCGGTAGAGGTGGGGGTGAGCACAGACAAGGAGGAATGAAACCTGTTCAGCACCAGCTTCTCCAATCTTCCCGTGAGCAGCCACGCTCACTTTGCTCTGGGAAAGATGAGGCAAAACACCCTCCTTTTTTATTGGCAAATCTCAGCGGTGATAACCAGATGTGTTGGAATTTACCAAGCAGTGACATCCACATGCAAATAAACACTTCAGTTCTGTCAGGATGTTTATCCCTGGTGTGGGGATATTGCTGCCAACTACGCTGGGATACTCCCAGCTGTTATCACCGTTACTTTGTGCTACCAAACTAGAAGGACAAAAGCTTCTGAACCACTAGTCCAGTATCAGATGGCCACGGGTCTTTCTCCCAGCGCGAACTGCCGCGCATTTGACACCCAGCGACTGAGATTGCTGGGCCCAGCTGGACACGAAGCCGCTCCGTCTGCACACAGAGCGACAGGCGCCGCCGCTTGGGCCAGTTGCCCCCCCTTGGGTACTGACCG
>NW_009722717.1:72919-86375 GCF_000703405.1 Apaloderma vittatum
GCCCCTTGGTGACTGACGAGCCTGACACCAACCAGCCTGGCTTCCGAGGGAGCTGCTCTTTCGAAGTCCCTTTTGTTTCCCCACAAGACTTTGCATACTCACTGTCTGTCTCCGCTTCCTCCTGCTCGCCCTGCGGTCGGTGTGGGGAGCCAAGGGACCGGGGCCAATTAAATGTGGGAGCAGGTGGCAGCCAGGTGGAATCATGGGAAGGAGATATGAAATTTCCTCTATTCTTGAGGATCTGCTCTCTCTGCACTGAGATCATACTTAGAAAACAGGTGCTGCTGCACCATATGTCTCAGAGAAAGTCACGCTAAGCAAATTCTATCTTGCAACAGAAGAATTCCTTTTTTTTTTTCTTTTTTTTTTTTATCCCTCAGGTATCACACTCTCTGGGGACACTCTGGATTGCTTATGCAAAAGGTGCCAGGAGCATAATGGGTACTGATGAATCTTACAGTTGAGTTTACGTGCAGCAACACTTAGTTCATTACTCCCTTTCTGTATAAAAGATGAATATGGACACTGTTGTAGCCTCACACCAACACAGCACAGCGACACCCACCAAGGTCTTCTGATTTTGACTCCTTTATCACATCCTCTAGTGAATGAGTAGAAAAGTGATCCAAAAAACCTCTCAGACATAATGATGTTACACTTTATTAGGAAGCCATTAAAGAATTATTGGGGTTGTCACAAAGACCTAATAGAAACATGTAAGTCATCTGCCTACTGTCCTCTCTGTCACACCCCTACTCTTGGCCCTTCCTTTGGAGACGGGTATCTTGCATAAACAAAATTACCTTTGATTGCAACAGCTGAACTTTTGAGAGCCGTGAAAAGAAGCTTGCTGACTGCAGGGAGTGGGCTGCCACACACAGAAACACAGGAGAGCATACAAAGCCCCCAAGTTTTAATTAAAAGGTCACTTGTAGATAATCAGGTTTGCCTTTTGTATCACCAAGTTGCAGTATACCTCTCCAGAGGGCGATACGACTGACATGTTACACGACCTGATTCGGCGATTGAGAGCAAGGTGGCAACGTGTGAAAAGCACGATCCTGCAAAGTGCCGAACACCTTCAAATCCAAGAGGCTGCACCACGCAGCCACAGCAAGATTCTCTCTTAGGACACCAGATGACAGAGCAACAGGAGCATTCCCGTACGACTGGCCCAGCACTAGTTGAACGCGCAGGAGGGCAGCAGTGCTAGAGGAGCGCTTCCAGAGGGCCCAGCAAGGCTTCGAGGCATGCCTGTGCTGACATCCCTCATACTCATCCCTCCCAGAAAAGCTGAGAATTTTATTTAATGGAAGGTGGAAGAGTCAAGGCAGCTTCTTCAACACCACACAGCTGGTCAGAGGCAAAACTGCATGTGGCTCCTGCAGCCCTGCCCCAATGATTTCTACAGCCGGCATCACAGTGTTCCAAAGAACCAGTAATTCTTAAACAGAATTTAACAGCCCAACTTCTTACATCAAATGTTCTAACCTTAATTGATGTAATCTGAGAGAACAATTTGGGGCTATTTTTAGCCAGTGGCTGCTGCTGCTTTTTATGTATATATACTAAGTAGACAGCCATTACCAGTATCATTTTACATTATGTTCACGCATAACTGGATGTATGAACATTTTAAGATATTCCTATATACACATGCATTGCCCCTGTATTTTATGTACGTATTTTTTACATATATGCCAAAGAATAATTACCTATGCAAGGAACTTCAGTATATAGCGTATCATCCTGCCACTACGCTGAACAATTTCCTTTAAATCAATCAGTTACATCAGTCCTTACAGACTTAGAATTTGCCATATAATCCAAAAAGAGAAATTAACCTATAGCATTAGAAAAAAGGAGCAAGCACAATGAAACGAAATTTGCAATTCATGGGCTGAGTGGTTTTTGGGCGGGTGGTGGAGCGAGGCTGACAAGGGAAGCCGCTGAAATTTGGTTTTTAAACCAGAGGGACCAGCATGTCCCCTTCGCAGCTCCCTACCGACACCCCCCCCAGCCCTTTTTCCAAGTGCACAGTGCCTGTAAAAATTCCTGCGCGCTATTTGCAGGCAAGGTCACTGCGAAAGGGCATGGCTGGGAGCCAGGGTGTTTTTCAGCCGAGCTGCAGGGAGGGGAGGCTCAGGAACTCAATTATAAGTTTCTCCAGTCTAGCCAGGAGGCTGGGAGCCCAGACTGCGGCTGTTCCGTCCTGCGATCGCACGCCCCGTCTGCCCGGCCGCCGTCGCCGCGCCAGCGCTGACGCATTTCGCAGGCATTCTCGAAGCCGCAGCAGGGAGGCCCGGGAGAGAGAGGCTGTTTTCCCCCGGTGGCCCGGTGAATCCATATGCGGTTTTCCGGCAGGCCAGACCGGTATGCGAGATGCGCGTCGCATGCCCTTTAATAGGCATTCGTGCCGCCCGCAGCGGGCGCGGGTATCGCTCCGTGTCCATGTACCTGGAGACAAGTGTAAGCAAATGCGACGTTTGATGGCGAGCCCGCTTGGAAATCCAGAGCCTGGCGGGACCGCGCTGACGGCAGTCGGACACAAGCCGCTCCTTTGTCATTCAGAGACAAGCAGGGTCATCCCCAGCAAACAGATCATTAATTCTCTGAAGCCTTATTTGTCTCGAGGCGGAGGAGTAACGCGCACAGGCTCGGTAACGCACGCAGTGTATTTGAAATACTGTTGAATGTCACCCAAGGGGAACCTTTGCCCTAAAATTGTCACACAATTTCCCCGGCTGGGACTACGTCCAAGGCAAATCCATTCACCAGCACCGCATGACTTCCTCTTATGCCTCCAGGACAGGCAACCCCCTACCAGCGGTTTAAAGAAGTATTTGCACGGCAGAAGCTCGCTGCTCTCCCCCAGTTCTGGGTACGCGAGTGCACGTGTCCGTGTGCTCCGCCCGAAATATTACCTGGAGCTTCATTCGGGTTTCTGACCTGAATTCTCAGCCTACAACTAACAGCAAAGGCTGCAAATCAGATCGCAAGGCTCTGCCCCTAAAAACTGCCCCCACAGTGCCTGGGAACAAAGATTTAAAAGCTTTTGGATCCCACAAACTTAGTACCTGCTACTTTTAAACACCACAGACATAGACATGGAAAGGCTACTCACACTCAATATGCTAGAAATCCCCCTTCCCCCATGTTGGTTTTCTAGTTACATGTTCTAATTGGAATCAATCTGGCACATCACCCAGGAAATAAAGTGGCATCTTCAGTCACACAGACCTTTTGAATATGTATCCACGTACAGACACTCACATCCTCATAAGCATTCTCTTTGCTTGCTAAAATACGATGAGTTTAAAGCTTCAGAACAACAGGATTAACGGACAGCAGGACCTTCTCTCTTGCCTGAAAACTGGGCAATAATTCTGTAATTCCAAAACCACACAAGAAATCCTCCACTAACAGACCCACGGTAGCCCAGAAACGCATGATGACTCCTCTGCGAACAGACACACGTGATAGCCCATAAAATCCTGAAGCCTGAATTTGCTGCTCTAGAATGTGGACAGATTCTCATCTCAGCCAGGTTCATGTTGCTCCCCTGAAGCCAAGGCATACCAGCACAGCTGAAATTAGAATCCATTTTCTGAAGTTTTTAAGGTCATGTCACCTTAGATTTTTTGATAAAGGCTGAGTAGTGCTTGCCCGAGAATAAATTCAGCCAGTCCTTAGAGGCGTTGTTGCATGTCAACTGGAGGAAGTGATTAAAAATTAATGCAGGCTACGAGATAGAGAAACCTGAAAGGGTGTGCCCGTAAAACACACTTGCAATCTGTCTCGTCAGCAAAAGAGAAAAGAAATCAGATTATTACAATACCAGACTCTTGGGAAGTGGTTGGGGCATGAACTCAGTGTTTTTTTACAGATTCACCTCGAACAGTTAAGAACGAGAAACTCCACATTACCACAAAGACGCTTCTTTCTTACTTTCCGGGTGGGGATGCTGGAAGAAGGGGGAAGGGAGCGTGGGGGTGTGGAGGTACAGCTGTGGGTGGCAATTACACTGCTGCGATGTGTAATCTCACTAATTCTATAACATACGGGAGTGAGCTGTCCTTGGCCGATTCAGTTCTGGCCAGGGGTTTTTTATTATTATTATGTATCTTCAACAACAACGATGATAATCACCAAACAACCTTGAAATAACACGGCATCTCTTTCTCAAGGCTTCTCTGTGTTTGAGCTGCTGGGGCACAGAAAGCAGAATACATGCATAGCAGGAAGAGGAAAGACAAACTTAACAGCTCTTCAGGAAGTTGAAGTCAGGGGTAATTTCATTGTTTCACACTACCTGCACGCATGAAGCTATGTTTAAGACACTTAAGTCTGGCTGGTAACGAAAGTCTGATGGACCAGCAAAAGCGCAGAACCTTCCACGGTCTGCTAAACGAACGCTCGTCCTCAAGCTGGAAACGTACTAATTTTCCCCAGAGTAAGCAATCCTGTTTGGAAGTTTCATGGCTATTTGGATTTTAGTAATCTAATTAGCAGATATGGCTTCTTCTTTGGTGTCCAGGAAACAGTGGGATTCATCTTATTCTCCTGAACAGACTGAACAGTTTATCTGGAAAAAAAGTTAATTTCTGGTTTGGAAAAAAAATGAAGTAGGAGAAGGTATCCAGTTCATTGGATTAGCAGCAATATTCACAATTAAGCTTCATGAGACTTCACAGAAAGCTCGGGCTGCTATTCTTTCCCCATCTCCTCACTTTCTCTAGCCGACACTAAAAATCCCAGTCATTTCATTAACAAGTTCAGACTGCTTCTGTTCTTCCCGGTAAAAGGTCTTAACCCGTGACCTTTGCCATTTGCAAGCCCTCTTGACTCCTCCACGCACCAGCATCTACCCCTGGGACTGCCAGTTTTTTTACTGCTCCCTCTCCATTACTGGCAGTATAATGAGCGATGGAAACGAAGCATAAAAAGGAGCAATCCTAAAGGCACAGCCTTTATAATATGACCGAGTTTCTATGTTGTGCCAAGAACACTTTGCTATGGATACCACCACGGACTGGAAGGTCTTGGAAGAAGGCTGGCATCAGGCTCTTCGGTCAAGAACTTATGACCTAGCAGTTATTAAAATAAATGACTAAGTAACTAACTAACTAGATCCAGTGGTATGACCAGCAGATTGCCTTATCAAACCACTCAGGGACAAACCTGACACTGACCACTGTGAGAGAATTAGCAAGGAAATGAAAAAAACCCCAAATGAATAAAAACTAAACCCCTCAAACAACAGTAAATGTCACTTGCAGGGGAAGAACAGAGAAATGGTCCCCTCATCGTTTCTCCTCTTGAGCACAGAGCACACACTACTTTTCTTAATTATTCCTGATGTTCATTGGAGGTTGCATCATTTTGGAACACCGACAGTATCATTTTTAAAACTCTGGTTGCCATGGCAGCACAGAATGTGGCTCTTAAATGTACTCTGCTTGCACATTCCTCTGACGAGAGGCTGCTTTTCTTTTTTTTCTTTCTTTTTTTTTTGGAAGGAAAAAAAAAAAAAAAAGCATCTCCACTGAGAAACATGATAGAATGACAAAAACCCCCACCACCTAGAGAACAAGCACAGGCAGAAAATGGTGGCTTCGGAAAAATATCTGGGGGTGAGGGGGCTGAAAAATACAGCCAAGAGGACTCTTTACTTTTAAAGGCAGAATGTAAGCGGTGCATTTTGGATTGTCTCCGAGAGGTTGTAAATTCAGACAAACCAAGCCACTTCCTTAGTGACAGCCTTTACAGCACCGCATTCAGCCATTGTTTCCCTTTGTCAGGTCCCAGGCTGGACTGATTACTCAAACCCAGAACTTTAAACCTTGAGCAACCTTTCAAAGAAGCAGTGGCAGGTGATAAGGGCCAGGTTTCTACGCAACCCAGCAGACACTCCCTTCCCTCAACCGCTGCCCCCTTCTAACCGCAAGTGTCTGGAGGAGCTGGGCGGGCAGCGCAGGAAGCGGGCAGGGCAGCGCAGCCGCTCCGCAGGCAGGCTTCACCACATCCCCGCGGCACAGCACCCAGGGACGTGGGTTCCGGGGTGACACAGGAGTCTGCTCTGAGAGACGTCATTTGCAACAGTGAACTCTCGACACCACCACCACGCCTGGCGCTGACAAGAAGCCGGTGCTACCAACAGCGATCCCTTAACAACACATTTTCTATCTGACGATAGGAAGTTTTGCCATCCCTGCCCCACGCACTTTAAAGGTGCTGTCGTGTTTAGAATCCTGAGAGTATTTTTTCTGGTCTTATCTCCACTTCAAAGTCCAATCCTTTTATTAGGAATCTTTTAAGCAAGTTCGAATTAGGAGAGTGCTGAGCAGTTCCTCCGTGAAAAGGAACGGTGGAACAGTATTTTTTTGCACCTCACCTTCAACATTAGTAGTAGGGTTTGAAACTTAGTTTAAATAAGAATGTAGTCTTGTCAGTGAACCTCCAGCCTTATTCATTAAAAACATGGGTTGCACCTCTTCCATGGGAACTGCTGCACTTCCTGCTTTCCATGAGCCCTAAAAGAAAAAACGCCAGCGAGACTTGCCTTTTGAAGTCCTTCTTCCCTTCTGGCTTTCACTAGCAGCAAGAGTGAAAATTTAAATTGAAATCAATTTCTCCAAATGTTCAGTGCAGTCTGGTTTTGGCACAAGCACTCAAACCATTTTATCCTTCCCTAACAAGCAGCCTATCAAAAAAGATAACCCTCTAAGTGCTTCATATAAGCCTATAAGCAGCATTATCTCCATTTTTGCAGATAGGTTAACAGAGGCAAGGATTTTGAGTCCATCACTCAGCAACAGACAGAAATAGAAACCAATTGTTCTGACCTTCATGTCCATGCCCAGTTCTCAGGATCACAACATGCTCTGACCATCAGAGAATAAATGATGTCCTAGAGGTCAGAAAATCAGCTGGAATGATGTAAAAAGGAAAGACACTGAGTAAATGAGAATTAAAATGACATAGCAACCTCCCAATTGTAATAGGGCCATGAGATATTGCTCTGGGTAGAATGACCAAAGAACGGTTTGTTATGCCTGTTGCACTGGTTTAAACATTTGAAAATAAATTACCATTTTATATGCCTTCGCTTTTAGGGGGCAAGAGTGAAGTTCAACTAAAATTGAGTCCTAAAATCAAGAGATAGAGGTTTAATTTTCAACACCTGCCCAGTCATCACTGTCTTAACAATCAATCAAGGCTCACAGGCTGCCTTAGGTAGTCACCCAAAGTCACAAGCAGCTTTCGGAAAAGGATGTAAATTCCCGGATTTAAAGTGGATGTAATTTATTTTTTTCTTGCATATTTTCCAATAGCTCGTGTCCACATTTCAGACACGACTGGGTTCACTCTATAACCGTCATAACAAAGGTATAACTGACCCAGGAATAAGTCTCACCCCACTTCAGTGTCACGATCACAAATGAGTTTTCCTGTGTTGTAGCATCTCCTCAAAAAAAAGTTTTCCTCACACAGAATACTTAAGAATAACAATCAGTCTCATTCATATGTTTAAAGAATTGAAGTTCTGTGTTTGCAGAAATAAGACTCGCACAAACCTACTCACTCCCATGGTTTTTCTACATGGGCAACTTCTTCAGAACTTCACTGAGGGCTGAAGTTAGGAGGAAGCAATTACAAAAATCATGAAAAAAATGTATTAGCATGCAAATTAAATAACAGATCTCTACTGATAAAACACTGGACTTGGAGTCATGTCCAAGACAGATTTTTACCATTTTGAAAATAAAATATTTCCAAACGAAAGCAGAGCGACAATTGATGTCTCTCTTCTCCCCCTCTCTAAAATAACACACAACCAACCAACTCTACTACAGGAAGACTTAAGTTTCATGACACAGAATATACTATGGAACCTCAGAACACTCCCTCTTTTTTTTTTTTTTTACACTACTGCTTTATGTGCTTCAAAGCTCAATAACACCACAATCACCTTCTTGGCTGCCTTCTCAGGTGTAACAGCCCACTTGCCTTATTTGAACAACTTACGGGGAGGAGCAGCGTCCTCAGCCAGACAGCTGATGCTGCTTTTATTGGTGGAGATTAAGGTATAAACTGGATTGTGCCCGAGTTCAGAGTTCAGCCTTATCTACAGAATCCTTCCCCTCTTTACACATTCCAAGGGTTCTTACAACTTCAAGTCACCCAGGCCTGGAACATTAACCCCTAAAAGAGCTTTCACAGAACTGTTTGAAGGAAAAGCTGGTTTGGACATTTTTTCACGGCGTATTTTTTAATGCACCAGTTTGCAGAAACAAAACAATTTTCACTGCCTTCAAAACAATCCATATGTCCGCTTTTGTGTCGATGCTATCTAATGCAAATCGTTCCGCTTTCAAGTTGTGTACAAATGCAGCCCAGGCACTTGTCACTGGATACACCGAAAAAGCAAATCGTCCTGTAACCAGTTACGCAGCCAACAGGGACACCTCCCCGCGACCCTTCCTTTTTCAGATTTCCTCTGAAAGTGCAGCTGGGAAGCAGATCTACTCCATATTCAGGCAGTGACAGGCACGTTTGATGTGAGCTGAATGTTGCAATATCATTATTTCCTGGGACACAATGCCAGTGTGTGCTCACAATGGTATTTCTGCTTTTTGCAGATCCTAAATTGTTCCAGCCTGATAATCAAGCAAACGGAACCTGGCAGGGATTTTTGGTTGGTTTTGGGACACACGTACCACTGCATATTGCAAAGTGAGGTCTTCTTCCTCCGCCTATCTGCTGCATCCAGTTAGACCTCTCGGGCTTACGTACTAAACTTCTCAGGAGTGGGAACGTACTCTGGGTTTTGTACCTCTGATTTCTACCGTAATACCACAAAAACCCCCAACTATGACTAAAAATACATGCAATAATCGAATGAAATTTTGTGGAACGCTGTATGACACAATTTACAAAAATGCGTACTGCTTCCCAGAAACTGAACCCTTTTGAGGTGGTTTTGGTTTGGACAACCAAGCCCAAAATATTCACTTCCTCATTTTCAACCTTTGGTGACAAATAGGGGAAAGTTCAGTAGGAGCTGAGATGCTGAATGGTGACTGTGAAGTGCTGAGCAAAGACAGCTCCTGGCTCCGCTCAAACGCTCTCAAGCTCTAGGACTGGGCTGGACCTTTCAGCCGACAGCAGACAGACTTAAGGAGGAAAGTCAGGATCTGACAAACTTTTAAGTTTTCCTTCTTGACATTGGGGGTAAAAAAAAAAAAAAGCTTAGTTTAAATATTTCTAAATCAGTGCCTTTAAAAATATGACATCCAAGCATGCAGAAAACAAAGCGCTCTCTAGCAGCGGTAAGCCCCAGAAGAGCCCGTATTGCAAGCCCTGTGGCCTGAACCCAAGCGACTTGAAGCCACGTCCCTCCAGAAAATCAGTTACAACAAAAAAGCAAAACACCCCAACACTGACATTGTACGGACTCATGTAGTATGTGCCTCTCTCCTTTCTTGGATGCTGCTTTTCAAACAGCATCTCAGCAAATCCTTTTATTTCAATGCCATCTGCAAAGCACAACTTGACTGGAAAAGCAAGCCAACAACTCTAATCAAGACAGCTGAGGCTTCCCTAGAAGGACAAGGAGAGACAGCAAAAAGTAAAACCGCAACAGCAGTACAATCCTATGGAGAGCCTTGTCTTGATTAAACACATCTTCACTCTTCTGCCTGTTCAGAGCCTTATTTGTTTCACAACTTGGTGAGCAAATCTTTCTTTTGGGGCATTGTATTGCTTCATTCAGAAAGAAAAAGCACTATTCTAAAATATTAGCCTGGATTTAAAGTAGCATATGAAACTTAAAGACCTTTTCCAGTATTTAGACCATCTTCTATTACGCATTTTCAGCAAAAGGTCAGATCTCCTCCTGCCAGCTTTCCAAGACTTTTCTCAGCAGGTGATTGTGATGGAACAGAAAAGACATGTATGACAACCAACATGCAGCTGGGGAACAGTGCTCTTAAGATACTTCTCTAAAGAAACATACAACTTTTGTAACAGAGAACGGCAGGTTTGCACTAATTTTGCAGAACAAAATGCCCTGCTACCTAGAGGAATCCATTTGGAAAATATTTTCCTATACTGTTTTCAAGGAAATTAAAGTGTAATTTGGTAACAACACATAGGAATGCTAAGACAGATGCCTTCTAACAAGAAGGAATAATACACAGCTCCGGTGGTGAAGCGCTTTAATGATCATTTGCCTGTGTTCTGTTTGCTTGTTTTGAATACATTGCAAGGGGCAGAACTAAATTACTTCTGCTACAAAATACAAGTCCCCAAACCACAAGGAATCCCCTGTGAAACAAAAGCAGATATGCTCCGCCTTTCAGAGGTCACAGTAAGGACAAAACCCATCTTCCAGTCAGAAGACAAGACATTTATCTCGAAAGAATCTTCCAAAGTTAACCTCACAACTTTAATACAAGACACAAAATACGCATTAACTTACCTAGCCCACCACGCAGCAGAGACAGAGCAACAAAACGGGGTGGGAAGTGTCATTTTTGCTCCTTCTCCCCAAGCCTGTTCATTTCTCATCAGAGTTTATGTGTCTTTTCTTTGTGCCTCTTGTCACAGCAAGCCTCATTTCCCAGAAATAAGTTTCACACTTTCAAGGGGAAAAAAAATTCCTGAGGACCCCTGAACTGGTTTTTGAGCGTCCTGGCACCAGTAAGCAGTGGTGTCCAAGTCCTTCACTGGGTAAAGGAAGGACTCCTGGTGTTAGTGAAGAGAGGCTCAAACGATGCACAGCTGCTTCTCCCCTGGCTTCAACCCCGCTCCCTCTCCTACATTTAGGCTGTTACTCCAGGCAGCTGTGAAGTCTTCCAGCTGCTTTAGGTTGCGAGGTTTTTGTCTTGATTTAAAATTAAGGTAAATATACAGCTTCTCTTAAAGAGTAAAAATGTTTCAAAAATCAATAGCCAATGTTATTTCTAGAAGTTTCAAGTGAGCTTGTAAAAAAAGAAAAAAAAAGAGAGAGAGAATGAACTACTTCTCCTGAAAAAACCCATCCAGAAGTCATAAAGAAAGAGATAACAGCCCTGACCTGCCTGCTGCCCTGGCCAGGGCTGATGATGGTCATGAAATGGGACTCCTGAGAACTAAGCACAAAGTAATAAACCTCCCCACACACGAGCTCTGACCTTTTGAGCCGTGTGTCTCCACAAAGGTACTAGACACCGCTGTTCCTCAGGGGAAAGATACCCCACAGTGGCAGTGGCTGCAGCTCCTCACCCCGTGTAAACCTTTAAAGAGATCTCTGAGTTTGAGCCGTTGGGCGAGATGGGCAGGAAAAACAGCAGCCCTGGACAACAAGGCTACAAACAACTGTTTCCTTAAAAAATTATTATATGCAATTTAAACGTCAAGTTGGATGCCAATCCAATCCAAGAGGCAGGCGGACGCTAAAATGAACAGCCTGCAAAGAAATGAATTAACAAGAGGCAGAAATTCAAACACAAGTCGGTTTTCCCTCAAAGCATCCACGTAGGCTGCTCGGGGATACTTTAAGGCATCCAATGCGAAGTATCACCTGCCCTCCTCTGCTGCCCTGCGCTCTCACCCCATCGGGAACGGCTCCGGCAGCAGAGCCTGTGAGCAAGCAGATGGTCCCTGATGGTCCCTGCAGCAACCGGGAGGAACGGTTCCTTCCTGGCCACTTTCACACTCACCCCCAAGTGACAGGCACTAAATCCTGACACCAGTCACTCACGCCTGCTTCATCTACCCACCTGCACGGCAGCTCCTCAACGCAGAAATGTAGATGTGTCAGCCTATTTCCTACAGAACCACCCTTCCAGCCTCGTATTTTACAAGAAATCATGTGTCCTGGGCTTTTGAACGTGCTTTAATAAACATTCAGACCAGCCTTTGACGTTCAGCGGTTGATTGATAGCAATTAGTTGGCACTGACAAGGATATTGCTTGATGTGACAGACCAACAAAACACACCGATTTGTGCCAAGAAAATGTGCTCAAAAAAGGTGGTACATCTACAGCTCTAACAGGGCTCCTGCAACAACCAAAAAAAAATTAAATTTAATATAACGAGCCAGTTCAGTATAAATAAAGCGAAAGTACCACCTCACTGCATGAAAGTATATGGATTTAACAAGCTGTACAAACTATTGTTACAGGGCACGGGTCATTTTTATTTATTTATTTTTAACGCCATCACTGGAGTAAGAATATCAGGGCAAAATCCAGTTTTATGCTAATAAGGCAACTTCCTATTTCCTTATTTTTCTCTTTGCACCTAACTTTGCTTTCCGCTATGGCAAGTAATTCAATTTAAGTGATTTTTATATGCCAATCGTGTTGTTAAATAGCCAGCAGAAAAAGACAGTTCAATTGTCATGCATGTCAGGTTCTGGCATACACTCAGTTGGAGATTTAAACTTTCTCTTTAAAGGAGAGCAATTAAACTGTGCATGAGGAAGGGAACACCAACATCATTTCTACACTGAAAAGCTGCACTACTTTCAAAGTAAACTGGTGTCAACAGCAACAGACTGGTGTTTTGTGCTGCGTATACTTAATTTTAAGATATTCCTGAGTGACAAATCTAACCAACAAGATCATTCTCATCAGGTCTGTTTGCACACATACCAAGTACAGCTGCACTGACTTAGCTGTGTGAGTTTAAATTCACCCATTAAGTTAAACATTATGCAGATTTTCTATGTGGACACAGCACATCGTGGAGCCCAGATGTGTAAAAATTTTAGGGCCCGATTCTACAAACTGCTCACCACTTTATGTACATCCAGAGCCCACTGCGAGCTCCAGTGTCAGCTGGGATCTTAACAACGCCATTTACTCCACTTGGGTTTTAAAAAAAAAAAAAGAAAAAGAAAGAAAATAATCTGAACCCTTCCTTTATTTGAGGTAGGCTTCACAGGAGTTCTTGTTACCACAAGCTGGTAGGCATTAAAGTTTGTATATTGAAATATTTCAACTACCAGTTAAAAAAATATTGCAGAGCAGCTTTTGTAACCTTTGTGTGACAAAAAGTATCAAGGATTGTCATAGTTATTTAAAAAAAAAAAACAACACAAAAAAACCCCCACACCAAAACCCCCAAACATTCCGTTTTTTCTAGGCAATCTGGAAAGAAACTGTAAATTCTACTTCAGCTGCCCTAGAAGAAGATGAACTACTGTAGCCTTTCTATGCACCAGAGCCTTTGCTCCTCTACGTAACCGTATTTGAAAGCAAACTAAAAAGACAATTTATGCTACAGCAGGACAGAACCTCGCCTAAGTTCTGTACCAGCCCCAGGGCTCCGGCTGGGCACCCTGGCTCAGGGCAGGCAGCGCCGTGGGCGAGGGCGCGCAGATGCAGAACCGCTGGGCAGGAGAAACGCCTTGGCCACGCGAGTGGCTGGGGGGGGGGCCCGGCAAAGCCCCCGGGTGGGACCCGA
>NW_009722717.1:86406-88568 GCF_000703405.1 Apaloderma vittatum
CTCAGGTTGGCACCCGAGGTTCTCCAGCCGGGGCGGGGGAACCAGCCCTCCTCCTTCCCCTTCCTGTCTGGTGACCCTTCGTGCCACTTGGGAAGGTCTCTTCTAACCTATGAAGCATGTTTTCAGCTGGGAACACGATGGAACAGCCTCAGCTCAGGAGAGTCTTGGGTCTTGAAAAACACTGTGGAAGTTTCCCCAAGGTACTTGTACCTCTTGCAGGATGTGCTACTATTTGTTTCTAACTTTCTACTGCTAGCCAGCTCCCCAGCAGGGCTAGAGGAACACGCATTGTGCGTGAGAAGTTTCACAGATACTTATTAACACAAATTCCACCGACCAGAACTTCTGGATTTATAGTAACACTTTCTGACTGGAGTGCCGGGAAGCAGTGCTAGTCAGGTCAGATCAGTATTCTAATGTGAAGCATCTTTAAAGCACACGGTAAATCTTAATCATTTTAAGTCCCTAAGAGAATTATCCTAAGCAACTTCTAAAATTATGTCCTGAGAATTGGGATTTCAAAGTAAGCATTTCTAATCTTCCATGCATCATTAGAAACCCTCCAGCCCTCCAAGCTAACCCCTGCCATGCTCCCCGTGGCTACTACACATTTTGGTTTAATTCCCCACCTTTACAGGAGACATCCACCAGGAGTACTCGCTTAGGCTAGGTAGTGATATTTTAATTTCCACCTCATTCCGATCTGCCGCAGCATTCAGCTGGTTGTAATTCCACCTTCCTTGGCAAAGCCCTGTGACTACAGGCAAGGCTGTCAGGATGGCAGCAACGACTGGATATTCCAAAAAGAAAAGTGCTGGTGTAGACAAACCCCCCGACAGCCTTCACCTCTCACCCAGCACACGGGCTGCTCTCAGCCCCTGGAACTTTAACAATGGGAGCAAAGCTGTGCATGGATTTTCATGGTATTCTGAGCTCCTCAGCAGGACACTATATTGAGCATAAACTGGCCGTTTTATTAAAAATTGCTTGGCAACAGGGGTTTTGTATAATACAAACAGTTCTACATAAAAACCCAAGGTAGCTTTCTCCGTGTGATTACAGCCAGGCCCACAGTAATGCAGACCAGATGTGCATTCTGCATTCCAGCATATTTGTTAATCTGGAGGGTTTGTCTTGGGGAGAGAAGGAAAGAGTTTACAGTATTATTCACATTAACCAGGTATGGCTCGTTGAAAAGGGTCTTGATTATTCAGAAAAAAAGAAATTAAGCGAGTTGCCTTGTTCAGAAAAGGCTCACCTATCACCTTAAAATCATTCCGTATTTACAGTTGAACCTCCCCCGCACTTCATCCTTGCTCCTGGTTTCAGACACTTCTCTGAATTTTGCTGTTGTTACAATACCTTGTGCCTCATTCTGCCTCCCCACTGGTTCTGCAGTGGGTGTAGCTGCATGCCTTGGTGCAGTTACTCATGCTCCTTGTTTTCATTATGAGGAGGAGAATCAGGCCGAACAGTTACGGCATTTGTTCAGTGCACAAAGTGTATCTGCTGGGCGTTGCTCCTGTCACATCTGGTAAATTGGAATTTTCACCCTTACAGTGAGAGGGGCTGCCTCACTGGCTAAGGAGCTGAGTGGGAGGAGCCACAATGGTAAAGAACATGCAAGTCAGCAGGAGAGAAAGCCTTATATAGCCACTGCAACTTTTATTTCCTATGGTGTAATTCAAAGAGAGACCCTATCTGCTGCATTGTCGACCTGTTCTCCCCCTCTAATGTCATCTGCTTCCATGACAGTACTGCCCAGAAGTGCTCTGCAGCCAGGGCATCACCTCTTTCGAAAAGATCGTGCACGCTACTCTAACCAGCAGTCTCTTAAACCACCGTCTGGTTTTCCTCCAAGGTCTGCTGCAGCAGCAAACAACCTTTTATAAGCTACCAACTGTGTTTGAGAAAAATAAAGAAAAGTAACCAAAAAAAGCCTGAACTTGCCAGTTCATTGTTTGGGAGGCTGCCTGGCCGCTTCATCTAACTAGAGCATTTCACAAAGTTCAAGCTGTGTTGCATTTCTCTGTTCTCCAAGTGCTCCAGCAACCCGCGCCTGCCTTGCCCAGCCTCCAGCCACAGCCCAGGCAGCAGCACTTGGGGAAGGGAAGGGAAGAAAGGGGTAGGAGGGGCTAGCGAGGACAAGCCATTTTACAGTC
>NW_009722717.1:88580-94119 GCF_000703405.1 Apaloderma vittatum
AGGCCCCTGCCTAATTCCCATCTTTGGAAGAAAAAAGAAGCGGGAGAGGAGAGCCTGAACTTTTGACCTGTTGCGCAGACACCCAACCAGAACAGAGAAGAGCCATAAAGGTGTCTGTGCGGGGCCGTGATCTCGGGACAATCTTCTGCAGCTTGTTTCCTCACCATCCTCCTCAAAAAAATGTTGATTACTTGTTTTATGATTGCCAGATGGTGGACTCCACTGAGAACCTTCTTCCATCCACAGTGACTGTCTGACCCCACATAAAACTGGAAGGGGCTGAACCTTTTTCTTCCCGTCCCACCCTGGCAGGATGCAGAGCCCTGCAAATCTTAAAGCAGCTGATCCCATTTGTACCAATGTGGTTTTAATTCTGTGAAAGGAATTCAGGCCCAGATTTGTATCCAGCAGCAGGTTAGCTAGTTGGAACATGGTTACATTGTGCCAAAAATATACACATTTAAGGGGCAACGGCAAGATGATTTTCTCCTTGCTCTGAGAAGTGGATTTAAACTTCGATAAAGCCATGTAAACAAGGGCCAAAGACACTGTCTTAGGGAGCATTTTGCAACTATTTCTCTCGATTGCCATTCACTGAGTGAACACAAGCATCACTGGTAAAGCAAAGCTGCAATTTTAAAGATATTGCCTCGTGGACACGCAAAAAAATTACAGCACCTATTCCAGAATGGTTCCCACCTCGATAGAGCGCTCTAGAATTAAAGGCATTTTACGCAGAGCTGTGGAACACGGTAACTTTGATTGTAGAACAGAGCTGCCAGGCAGGGAGCTGCCGTGGAAGATCCACTGGGCTCTTTTCTTTCCACTGCACTCGCGTGTCCCGCACAGACGAGCTCCGGACTCCCAGCCACACCTGCTCATGCCAAGAGGGAGCCTGGGGCAGGGAGGGCAGACAATCGCGCACAGCTCTCCTCTTGCTCTGCCAGAAGTGTCCAGAGTCGTTTCCCTGCATCCTTCCTCCTCTTGCTCTAACCCACTGCCATAACCATTCAACTTGGGAACACCCGACAAAGGTAGTTTTCATCTTTCCCAAGCAGGCACCAAAGCCCTTGGAAAACTTCCACCAAACCCAAAAGATCTCATGGACCCATTTTCCAAAGAAGGAGGCAACAGATCGATCCATCCATGACTGACTGCACAACCCTGGTTACCGATCACCCGAACCTCGCTCCCCTGGACACTTCCTGGCCTAAACGGTGTCACGTGCCGCTGCTACTTCAAGGGCCAATGCAGATCAGCCAGCTTCTTTCAGTCACTGCAGCTGCACAGATCTTTATTGCTAAGAAAGGATGGACACCCCAGGTTCATCCCACGGGGCAGACAGGATTACAAACCTGAAGAACTGCTGTCCCCACCTAAGGTGCACTGGTGCGGGTGGGCACACCACTGTCCCGCTGCAAATGCCACAAGGGTGATACAAGCAAATAAGTCTTGTTTAAGATGCACTTACATCACCCCCGTTTGCTTATCACAGCTCAGCTACAGATGGAGTCTGGCCACTCAAACGACTGTTTGCACATAACTTGACTTCTCCAGCCCTCCGTCAGAATTAGCTTCTCACTGGAGACAACAACTGATAAAATGAAGTACTGACAAACTCAAACTTAAGGCCGCTTAACACAAGGATGTAACTTCCAAGCTCAGGAAGCCCTTAAACCACACGTGACCAGAGCACGTACTGGAGAAAGTATCTCTGTGCACTTAGTCGCGTCTCCCTCCTTCAGCGTTTACTGTTGTCCGCTTTCTGAGACAGGCTGCACAGAACGGTCATTCTTACGCACCACAACTAACAAGGCATGTTCTTCCCTCTAACTCCAGCCCAAAGCAGTTCACACTCAGAGCTGAGTGTCTTGGCCTTATTCCGTTACTTCACTCCCTCCTTCTTCCGTTATTCCCTCCGCCATCTTCACAGATAAAACCTCAAAGTTCACAACCTCCCTGTCCTAGGATTCCCCTCAGCTATAGCACCCTCCCCCACATCAGTGATAAATAAGATTTACAGGGATGCTGACTGCATCATCCTCTAATCTCCCCCCGACATACCAACAAGCCATAAAGTTTAGTGTGGCCCCCTTTCTGCTGTTGTTTACAATGCAATCCTGCCTCAGCTTCTGTCCTGAATAGCCATCGAAGGTCAGCTGGACCTAATTGCTCTGGGTGCCTCCTAATGACCACAAATAGCACCTTTTTAATGAGCAGAGAAGGGGGAGAAAGAAAGAAAACGAAAAAGAAAAGAACTGAGCCTTTCAAAACCAGAGAAAGCCTCAACTCCGTGCTTCTCAATTACGCACATCTTTAACTTCTCATGAACTTTACTAGGAAATGCACAGAAGGTATCTTAATTTTTACCGCCTAGATTTAATTAGGGGATTGCTTCTCCTCTCACATACTTCAGTTGGATTTTACTGCTCCCACTTCTCCCTTCGATGTTCTCTTCACCTGGCACGGCACAGGACAGGACGGCGGCACAGATTCACCAAGGCCAGCAGGAAGCCGCCCAGTCACACAGGCAAAACGAGTACCCATGGGGGGTTTAGGGAGAATTTCTTACTTACAGGCAGATTTGTTTAGGTTTAATCATCACTTAAGTTTTTTTTCTTGCATGGATTCCTCCTGGTCTGATATAATTTTCTAGGCTAGATAGTCCCCAAAGACTTCGCAATACTCATTACTTCGTTTTTCCTTGTGATCCTGATCTTACTCTTGCTAATAAATAAGAAGCCCAAGCGTTAACAGGCATCCTCGCGATAACACATCAGAGTCCTTCGCAGAACAAACCAAACCCATACGGGTGCACAGTGTGTTAGATTAGACAACTTCAAACAGATTTTTATAGGTTTGATACAGCTGAACTAAAACTGTAAATAACTCATGAACGAGCCCCAAAAAGAAATGTACTGCATGCACGTGACTTACACCCCAGCACTAACCAAAGACCACGCGAATCCTTCCAGCAGTGCCAAAGAGTCTGATACTTTTAAAACACTTACAAAAATGCAGAGAGTTACTTACTGAATGTAACACGCACTTCATCCATGAATAAGTTAACACCAGGGGGAGGAAAAAAAAAAAAGTGGGTTTTTTATTAATTAACACTGTGCTGAGAAGCATTTTGAGAAAGGGGTATGTAGAACATGGATACCTCTTATAGTAGCACCTGAACACTACTCAACTGGCTGTCTTTAAAAAAAAAATTTAAAAAAAGGACTTTACACATTACAGCCCTCATTTTTCCTTAATGAAGTAACAGATTATCCAGGAACCACTACTCAGTCAAATTATGTAGAGCTGAATTAGAGGAAAGGAACATGGCTTCAAGGCTTCCTAGAGAGCAAGATGTGTAAAGTTTCAGTTTATTTACAGTCAATCCTTGCTATAATTAAGAGGCTCAGGTAAACAGTTAAGTATCTCCTTCAGCATCGTCTCTATAACATAACATTCCACAAGCACCCTTCACTAAAATAAATACTAGTTTGCAAAGCACATTTCTGCAGAACGCTCTCATAACATCAATGCCCTATCGATACTTCTCCCACACAAGCCCGGGCAGAGTTCTCACGCTGCTCCCGTACAACCTCAAGTCCCATCAGCGTGGTATCTCATCCTAACTTCTGACCAGTCTCCACAGTCTTTCAAGGAAGAGAAGTAACTCAAAGTTTTTGGCCCATTAAGGAAAAAGCCGACATCCCAACAGACAAGATGTCAGACTCGAGGCTTCCTTTACATCCTCGTTAACTGGGATCTCCAAATTGGAATGGCATAACATCTATTCTTATCCCTGGGAAATGAGATTACACAAATTGCATCTGGTTGTGCACTACAACTACCACCTCCTGAAAATATCTGTGTTTTTCCTTCTCTTTTCTTTTAAATTTCAATAAAGCAAATATACATCTGAAACAATGTAAATAGTACGTGTAACCTCAGGCTCTCTTACCTTGGTGAATCTCGAAAGTGTTTTTGAGCATTTACTTTTCTACCAAAATTGTAGTCCATACAGAGTCAGCACACAGAAATTAAAATATATTTTTTAATTATTTAGACAGCTAGCAACAACGCCAGTACAGACACATGAAGATGAGTTGAAATTAACACTGCCTCCAAGACATAATCCCATCAAAAGCATGGAAATTATTTCAGAAGAAAAGCTTTTTGACATAAGCCTGGTATTAGTTTCTCCCTCATCTCCTTTTTAAGTTTCTCATCCTCCTCCCAACCACGGTGCTGACTGCTGTCCAGGTGACGGTATCCACCCGTACCCCTAATGACAGCAGCGCTCTCAAGTCAGCTCCCGCAGCCAGCAAGGCTCACCTGCGGCACTCGGTACCGGCGGTCAGACCACACGGTATCGTCAACACGTTCATTTTCTTGGCTTAAGCGGGGTGGATGTAAAATAACTCCTGAAATAGCCCAGATCTGCTAAAATGACGAGTAATTTTGGGACCCTCTGTGCCTGGATGTTCTCCCCGGAATATTTTAGTAGACCTCTATTTTCACAGTGCAGGGCACACATCTGAAAATCGGAGTGACCCAAGGAAGTGTCCCAACGCTGAAAATCCAAACCCTCAAGGGAGGAGGAGAACACACATACTTAGCTACACCAGTACTGATCAAAGCCATCGGAAAAGTTCTAGCAGTGTCTGAGGAGGGACTCAAGTCACAGGGCAGCTCCCGAGCACACAGCCCCTTCAGCGGAGGCCGCGCGCGCTCGCTCGTTCAGCGGGAGCTGGCAGGTCACCCTCCCCATTGACTGCGCCGCTTCCTCTGGGCACTGGCTGAGCTCGCTGCTTGAGCAAGAGACTGGTAGTCATGACACCCGGCTTTTATCCTCAAGTCTGGAGATACAATGGGGAGGTCAGAACACCACACGGGAGGTGAAGACTCGCTGGTCCCAGGCTGTATGCCAGGAGGAAGAGCTTATCAAGTCATCAGGACACAGCAGAGCCTGGACTCTAGGGTTCTAATTGCAGGTCCGCCAGATAACTTCTTGTGTGGCCACCAGGTCGTTCTCTATCTCAGTTTACTCCTCGAAGGAGCAGATAAAATAAAACTCTTTCTCACAGGGTAACACAATGGCTGTTTAACATATGTAAATGATTCTAATAGTCTCAGGCAAACGAAGCGGGAAAGGCAGAGCACTGCTGGTGGTATTGCTGTAACTGCAGTCCTGACAGCCTGTGATGTCACCGGGGCAGCGAATCTGAATGCTGAGCACACAGAAGTTTCTTTAAATGCAAAACCAAAGCGCTGGGAAAGGACTGTTTTCCTAATCGAGCCTCCTGTCCCAGCCCCGGCTCCCACTTGCCCTTAAAGCCCGGTGCAGCAGCACTGCGTGCGTGTGCCAAAGTGCAGGCACGCCTGGCCTCTTCTTTGAAAAAAGAATCTAACAAATCCTTCCAGACAGCATTAGAGAGGAGAGGAGACACTACCAGATCAAAACAGCCACCTGAAATGACCCCTCTTCTGCTTCAGAGACAGTTACATAAGCTCCATGCGGGAGCGGGAACCGGCAGGAATG
>NW_009722717.1:94150-124532 GCF_000703405.1 Apaloderma vittatum
GAAGGAGATCCATTGCCAGCCAATTCCTTTGAGCTGGTCACAGGCAGGTACTTCCCCAGCACCTTCTGCTGGGATGGGCCTGTCCTTGACAAGCAACAGTATTTATCACCCGGCCACTCTGCTCCAAAGCAGCAGCACCACGAACGTAAGAAGGGACACATTTTCACAGAAAAGCAGAGCACGGTATCTTCTGCGTATTAGACCTGAGGAATTACACCTTAACAAAATGTAGCCCATTAAATGTTCGGACATATCAGCAGTCTCTCTCCTTCCCTGTCATCAGGAAGCACCCAGTCAGAGAAAAAATAAAAATAAAAATACCTACAGCATGTTTATTCCTGCTTGGCCCAGCTCCCCTGCCTGAGCCCCGTGTGCTGAGGGACTGAGATACACGCTTCATCTCTGTGGCTGATTAAGCACATGCTCCTGACTCAGGGAGCAAAAAAGATACCTACTTGGAAAAACTGTGCCAGGATCAAAATAAAAGGAGGGGGAGTAACACCATTTGAACCATCTATGCAAGTAAAAGTGAACAAGCTGGACTAAGATTTACCAAGAATTTTAGTCGATTCATTTTGTTTTCCAAGTGTCTCCACAGTCTTAATGGAAAGTGGCAAAAGGGCATTCTGAAAATCTTAAATGCTCTTTATCTGTAGCAATCCAAAATAGCATCTTGTGATGTACTTGTGAAATTCTAAAGAAGCCACACAAAAGCCTAGAAGCCACAGGCAGTGGAAAATGGAGCACAGCAACGCAACTTATGATCACACAGACCACAGGAACATAAAGGAGGGGAGAAGAGACACTCATGCTCTAAGTGAGTAGTGAATGGGAGCCTGGGAACTGCGTGTTTGGGAGAACTTTCAAAGGGACTTTTAAAGAAGGGCACAGGCTTTCCCAGCACTGACCCACGAGCAAATCACCGAGTTTGCTGGCTCTTTACTACTAGCAGTATCACCCTGCTTGAGAGCCTCACCAGTTTTCCTCAGTATCTGACTTTAATTGCAAGCTGCTCCCAGAAGATCCTAGGGCACAGATGAAAGTGCTGAACACTTTTAACGGCTTCAGCCAGGGACCTGTACTGTGGGTAATTTAATTAACAGTTCAGCATCCAACACATGACCGCAGCCAACTCTGATACTGCAAGTCTCCGGTCCCTTGGAGAATGACCTATGAATATTCCAGAGGAGAGAATACATCTCCTCTTGCTTACTGGCTGTTCCTAGACAAGGTCACCAAGTGAAATACCACTGTGCTTCCTCTCCTCATTCCTCCTACATTAGAAGTTTTTATCACACTAAGGAAGCGTTCTCTCACCCAAGATGCTTTCCCAGAGGCCCGAAGGCCACGCTGTACCACTGCCCATCCAGCTGCAGCCATCCCAGCTCTCTGGTGTTAAATTAATACTTGCTGGTAGTCAGAGGGGCCCTGAAATATTGTTTAGAAAACCACAGCGTTCCAAAGATGCTCTAGAAGTTAATGCTGAACCAAGACTGCTTACGGGAATGGACCATGAAGCATTTCTCACTTTTTTCAAGTAGATTTCACCAGAACCTCTTGATTTACCCCCTTAAAGAGGAAAGAGCAAAATACACCAATAAAAGAGGAGAAGTCGAGACACTTTCTTGCTAAATCCTTTTTCTGCGAAAGCAGAACTGACTCTTTCAATCTGCATTCAAGTAGTTCTGCTTTTGCTCAGTTCAACTGGGAAACCAATCGAAAAAGAGACAAACAGTACGAACAGCCTGAAAGAGTCACCTACCAAGCTGCTTCAAACACCCTTGGATGAAAACCACATATTTTGGCTCATTTAAAGCAAGATCTGAGGGAGAGTAGGTTGCTGAATATTTTGCTTTATCTCAGGAGCGCAGCAGAAGGCTGTACAGCTGAGAAACACGGAACAGGTGAAACTTACCTTGTCATCTCCAACTGGATTTTTTTTTTCTCGTTTCTTTTATTTGAAACTACTGGACAGAACCACCATGACCCAAATACAGAAAATATGAATTTAATGCTCCCTGATTCACCACAGTCTCACAGCTACCGAATTTCCAGAGGCTCGGTGCAGTTTACAATTTCCCATCTTGTACGGCAAGCAAGAGATGAAACAGAACAGATTTTTCTTCAAAGGAACTACTAATGCAAAATCACTTTCATCATATCAAATTTTGGCATCAAGTGCAAAGAGACATCTAAAACTTCAACTGCATCGACACGCACAAATAGGAGTTGGAAGCTTCATTTAACTATCACCTTATTCAACCAGCTGATGCCTTACCCCCTCACGGCCATGGCAAAGAACAAAGCGATCCTGTGGAAAGAGACTGAAAAACTTGCTGGACCTCCCTCTGCACTCAGCTCTGTAAGCACACCCATTCACACCAGCAGAAATAAGAGGTGTCACAAAGGACAGATTTGGTCCATCCCTGTTCACCACCTGCCCGTTGCAGTGTTTGAAAAGGTCACTTGTATCTTTCAATAGCGCTAATTTTCGAACGTATGCATTTGATACCTTGTGCAAGGCATGCCCACACCAGGCACGTCCAGATGTGCACGCTGACTCACCGGGGTCTTTCGGAAATCACAGGCATATGCTCTAGTTATGTCAGGGTACATCCCAAACCAGGAGTTCCACAGGCTTTTCCCTGCGAGTAGTCTCTGCCCTATTTACTGCATCAACCACACACAGAGCACAAGTGACATCTTACTGGCACCCAGCTGAACGAGAACACGCCTATCAGAGCCAGCAGTTATCACTGGAGATACATGTGAATATGTATTTCAGAGTTACTACAGTTTTCTTTTCCTTCTGAAGAGAAGAGATTCCCCCTCCCCCTCCGCTCCGCAGCCCTCCCCACCTCATTTCCATCTGGCTGACACTGCATTAATGCTAAACCTCCAGCTGGAGCCCACAGCATTGTCTTGAACATTTTGTTCCAGCGGAGCTGAACTCTAGGAGACTCCCGGCTCCGGACACAAATCACAAGGCTTTATGTACATACAAGAGCAGCCTCTCAATAACACACTGTGCCCCTGGTCCCCTGGCAGACAGGCTGGAAATAGGGCTGGCTCATGGAAGGAGGCCAGTTGTTGTGCTGTGGGGGTTTTGTTTTGGTTTTTAGACACTGCCTCTTTTCACATAAGGCAGACAAACGGGGGAGACTCGCTCGCTTTCCCTAATGCAAAGGGTTTGCCCTGGAACTCTTAAAGCCTTCCCAGACTGTAATCTGAAGGGGGGAGCCACCCTCACACAGCGTTCCAGTTACACGGCATTTTTAAAGCAGGCTTCACTGAAATAGGTAAGCAAACTGGAAGCCCACAGCACGCAAGGCACAGCTCCAGATATTTGTATTTTTCCTCTCCTCCAGTGAAATACGTGACAGCCTCTGGCCACAGCGGAGGCCAGAACACAGGGCTAAGGTGGAACGGCTTGCTCGGCACATCTCCAGCCCAGCTCAGACACATACCAGTAGAGATCGGCTGGACCAGGCTCCCGGGGGAAGGTACCGGAAACCATCTCTAACGGGCGGCACCTTGCACCGATGAGGGAGGGCTGGGAGGTTCCTCAGGAGTGCTTCAGGCAGAAATCATAACACTTGGCAGGAAGAGTTAACAGGACTGGGCTGTTCTAATACTTTACCCTCATCAAACACGGTAAGAGGTCTCCTACGACCCAGTTAAAAGAAACAGAGTGGTCCATTTCTGACAGGACAGGAATGAAGTCCTTCTAATCTGAACAAGAACAGTTTTAACCAACCAATTCGACTCCATTAGAAGCAGCCCTGTCAGAACAGAAATTCGAAAAATTCCTTTTTTATTGACATAGACTTACCCTTTCATAGCACCGTTCATGCCAGTGTATCTTCAAGTGCTTTACAAATTAAGAAGGCACATTTAACATAGAGCAACTGCCCATATTAAAATTTCCCTCTTGCTTTCTAAGGTAAGAATCTCAACCTCAAACCAGAAGGAGAGACCTTTCCAGCAGCCATCTCCACTGTTACGAGTGGTGTTTTCAAGGCAGGATTACCCCTGGTAAGAAACGAACTACTTCTTTGCACTGAACTCCCTTTGTCACTTGAGTAGAAAGGTAATACCTAAGCGCCAGGAAACACATATAAGTGTATCAGAAAGTATCTTTTGTACTTCGCAAAAAGCTACTTTTGATGAAAGCTGTCTGACAAGACCTTTGCACAGGAGAATCAGGTGCTAAGTGACACACACGTATCTTCCAGCAAGTACGAATATGACAACGCAAACCGTCAGCCACAAATGCAGAGAGGAAGCGGTAATCAGTGCACTTGTGTTTAAGGAAACAAAGTATTTGCTTTATGTTAAGCTTTTTTACTATTGTGGAAAGTTCTGATTTACACAAATGCTCAACCTGAAGCCTAATGATGATGCCAATTTTAAAACCCATTGACACATAAAGATTTCTCAAACCTATCCTTACAATGCAAAGCAGAGAACTAGGGGGGTGTTGGAAGGAGAAAGAAACAGGTCAAACAAAATTTCTTACTCCTTTAAACAGTTATCACGTAACATCTGGCTTCAGTCTGGACTAAAAAGCCTTGAGTGCACAGAACTTCTCTAGAAAGTCTCAGTTGAGTCGGAGCTGAAACACGGTTGCAAGAGAGTCCCAGAAAGGGACGGGGGGTGCAGAGCCATGTCTTCCTGCCTGTTTTCAGCTGCACAGGAATCCACTCCTCTGGGGAGCTGGGAATTTTTTGGTGGGAGTAGAGTGAGCACCAAATGTTCTACTAGTCTAATTAAACGCAATTACTTGGTCACAGAACTCCTCCAGAAAGGGTGAAAATCCATGGCATCTCTTGAACCATTCAACAGGATGGGACTTCTGGAACAGACAGGGCTATAGCGCTCTAGAACTACTTTCTAATGAACTGACAGGAACAGCAGTGATGCTTAATCCATTCTACACCAGTTTATGTTTCTTCACGTCACAAGTTCACTTCTTCATTCGTTACACCCACAACATGTGCTGTGAACACGATAAGATTTTAGAAATGAGTGTTAACACCTTGGCCAAAAAGCACAAACTAAGACACGAGAACAAGAGGAAGCACAGTTGTTTATCCAGATCAGAGCTTCAGACAGGTTTCTGTCTGACCTAAACTTGCCTTGCTCACAGTAGACTAAAATCTAGGATTGCTGGCTCTGGGCAGGGAGAGAAGATGTTATCTGAGAGCTGTCATTATACAGTTGACTCATATTACCTGAGAAGACCTACAAACTACAAAGCCGGAACTTTTCTTTTAAAGCACCTGGTACTCACATACATCTGTCCTTCAGCAGCTTCCACCCAAACAGGCCATCCTATGACAACCCCACGTAAAATATTTGGCTGTATGGGCACCAGCACCGCTAGAAATCAGTACAGCGGTTCAAAGGGAGGTCATGGCCACATGAAGTCACTCTGAGCCACACTTCCACACTTACCACATTGCAGTTTGCAAGAAGAGTGTATAAGACAAGCTTATGGCCATGTTTTTCAGCTTCTGCCAAAGAAAATTCTCCCTCAACAACCCAGGTCTGCTATGGTCTCCTTTACAATGTTAGTGCCCTTTTTCCACCCGGTGTAAAAGATCAAACGAGATGAGCATCACATCCTTCTTCCCTTTACAAACTGGAAACCCTCTCAGCTACGAACACCCTTTCAAAGCAGCACAGCTGCACTGGGGTATTGATTAAAAGAGGAAGTTTTCCTTGACACTACAAGAGCAACACCCTGGAGACAGTGCTTGCGCAACCTTCTCATGGGTCTCTGTGCTGTTGACTCCTCTGTCAAAGCTCAGTTGTCAGGAGTCAAAAATAAAACTATAGCACAATGTCTCATCATTATTTCTCCCCTTCCTCCTCCGCAGTAAGAGCTGTATTGTAGGATCTCACAAAAAGGTCTACAGAAAATAACACGTACTTGGTTTGACAGGAGCCTTCCTAGGCAGCATCCCCAAAACGCCATCAAAAGGACTGCATACTCACAATAAATATAATTTTCTTTTTACACAGTGCTAATTAGAGAAGGAGAAATTATGCTTGCCACTTTCTCTTCTTAGGATGGCAACAGCTTCTGAGGACAACACTCCCTGTCTCTTCCACTACCTAAATTCAGAGCAGCCACAAGCCTATCAAGAGTTACATGTGAAGGCCAAGGAGAAGCAACACCTTAGCACCTTTCACACATATTCATTAAGAAACAAGAATTCTCAGCAATAATACAATCCTGTACATATGTAAAAGGCTTCACAAAAATCCTCTTGACAGCCCTGTTGGACACGGAGGTAAACACTGTTAGTCCTGTTTCACAGAAAAGTAACTCGCCCAAGGTCACCCAGTTAAACAGTGTCAAGAGTTGGGACTATAAAGAAATTCTCCTGAGTCAAGCTCCGCCCTGCCCACTAAGGCAGCATCACCTCCCCCCACCTTTGGTAATAACAAGGGGAGGACAGTTCCTTCCCCACCACCCATGAACAAGTTACACCTAGCAAACACCAAGTCATTTCAGAGGAGGAATGAATGAACTCCTATGTAGTTAATTCCAGGAGCTGATCCAGTCCGGGCCTGCCCACGAACAGAAGGAAATTCTTCCACGTATGCAGGAAGAAGAAAGAAAAAAAGAGGAGGAAGAAAGACAAAAGTGAAATGCTACCTATAGCGCAAAGCTTTGCAATCTTTGAATAGGAGATAAAACAGATTACCTGCCCCGAGAACTGAGCTGCCTCAACAGGGATGTGATTTTTTTAAGTACATAGATTTTTTGCTAACCTGACTTACCCTGCAAAGCCTCCGAGGTGTGCTTGTGGCTTTAAATATTTTCTTGTTGCTGCTTTGAAGGCAAGAACAGACACGATCTCCAAAGCATCCACTGCTATGCAGTTGGGGGGTGGGGGAAGAGGAGGAGGAGGTGAATACTGTAGCTAGCTGAGAACTGTCAGATTGTGTTTGCCATCACGGAATACCATTTCCCAATGCTCGAGTTTAACTCTGGAATGAGATGCACGCTGCTGCTGACCCCTGCGCTGACATTCCATAGACTCCCTTATCTCATCAGCCCCTGAGCATCCCATCCTCACTCCTCCGCGTTCATGTTCCCAAACTGTCAATCTCCCTGCAATGACTCACAAGGTTCTGAACCCACCATTCGCCTCTATGAGTCTTACTATTTTTTCATACACGTCCTTCTGGTTTAGATTGAGAGGCATCTTATTCTTCTTAAAATGTTAAAAACAAAATTACAAAGAATCACCGAAAGCAGTTCTGCCCTCAGCACAACAGCCTCCCTGAGAGCACTACAGACTTCAGAGAAAAACATAAAATCTAATTCTGCTCTGCAGTCAGAGTGCAGTAAATTAGGAATGCTTCCACCGAAGTCAATCAAGCCCCAATCATTACAACCACACTGTGAGCAAAAGCAAAGCAGAGCCTGCCTGTGGGCAGATTTCAGGAGTGACAATGGCTTAGAAAACATACTGCAAGGGTGTATTGAAGTTTGGGTCAGCTTTACAGATTCTCTTAGTGAACCCTTACAACCCCCTTAAAATTAGAATTTCTTTACCCACATTTTAATCATCATCACTACATACGACAGTTGAATTATTTATTCATTTACTAGGTTAGACATTCAAGCAGTGGTGCAATCACCACCTGTGCATTACTAACACAGTTCTGAGGAACATGGAGCGGTTTGAGATGGACGCCAACCCAAATTCCAACACAGGCTTCATGTGTCATACCTGCGTGGCTTAGATGTATCATCCATCCTGGACGGCTTCAGTTCTTTACCTTCTGTCACCTCACAACTCAGCCTATCCCACACTAAACCAAAGGCTCACTTAATACAGCATTTTTAAAACTGGCAGAGTTCAGCCACTGCTAACGGAACTGGTTTAATGCCTTCTCACCCTCACCACAGCACAGGAGGAAAAGAACAGGAGAAAGTAAGATGGATCTCCCCAAAACATTTATTTAGATGCTCTGATACGCCTTAAGCTACCGAGGAACTTGACCAAAACGGAAAGGGTTAAAGAAAACCTAACATGCTTATTTTTCAGAGAGCACAGAACCAAACACAAACACGCACATCCATACATTATTGGATTTGCTGGTTTAATCAGCAAGTACCAGTGACTCAATTAGCCTCTTAGCAGTGCCTAAATGCCACTAATTCAGCCCGCTGGCTGCTGCAGCATACATATCCAAGCTTGTCCCTTTAGATTTAGCGGTAACAGCACTGCTATTCTTCTCGTGACAGCACCAGGGGCCCAGACAGTCTCCTTCTCTCCCTCTCTTTTTCTCTGTTCTGCCAACCACACAGAAAGAAAAGACCCCAGGGCTGACTGTGTGTGAGCGTTGAGTAGGAGGAAAAAGGAAGAGGGAGACACTATTTCTATTCATTTTACAGCTTCATCCATCAAAAGCCTTTCTAAAAAAAATGAAAAATGCATTCCCAGAAGCTCATGGTTCAGAGCAACAGCCTAATAAGGTGGTAAAGACAAGACACTGACCTAATCTTTAGCAGCCACATCTACTACACAGAAGTTTCACAAATCACAGAAGCTAGGGCTGAAGAAGTACTCTGATTCTATTCACACTCCCACTATTGCTAGTCTGTTCCTTATATTGTTTGTTTTAAGGATAAAGCACCAGCATAAACCGTACTTTTAACTGAACCTTCCAGATCTTTGGAAATCTCCAGTAACAACGCAGAACCCCGGAGAACAAACCAACCACCTCCGACCTGCTTTTCCTGTACGCTCAACAGCACATTTGTTCAGTTAATTTTTGTGACTCTCCCTTATATAATGACTAATTTTCAGGCACATTGATTCCCTGGTGAGCTGTTGCACACTGTGCAGCCGTGAAAGCACTAGTGACAGTCAAGGAAGGTGACAGGAGCGGTAGGCTGGTGTTAGGGCAGAAGCCAAAAGGAGTTTTGGCAGCAACTAGGTATATGTCAAATTGAAGTGACCAAGCAACTCTGGCTTCGAAAGTATTGACTCAGGATGAACAAAATGTCCTGTCAAAACAAAATGTGTGAGAACTGAGCCCATCAGATCTATTTTATTTGATGACTATACATAGAATTACAGGTCAGGAGAAACACAGGAGATCCCAGAGTAGCTGAAAACCTTTGCTAATTAACTTAAAATGTGGAAAGCTGAGTATTCTTGCCCAGGAAACAGAGCAAAAGGCACATGAGCTTTTCTCTCTCTTCTTCATAATCCTTCTCATCACTTAAAAATGAAGGCTCATTAAAAAAATGGTCAAAATTGCAGTCATTCTAGGTTTGAGAGCCACAGCATTTGCAAAAGAGGCAATACTGCTTTAAATCCCTCCCAGCAGCCTCCCAGGTGACAATCGCTTGGCATCCCAGGCTAGGTAGGAACTTGGCAATCACACAGGATTTCTCCAACAATATTTGCAACATAAAATGAAACAAACAAACAAGAATAGCCCTTTCAAGTACAAGACAGTAAACAGGCCTTGCACTCCCACACCCCTTTCCTTATTAATATTCAACAGTTTAAAATAAAGATGTACCAAAAAACCACCAGGGAATCCAGGGAATTCATTAAGTCTTCAGCATTTCAGTCTCTGATTTCCAATCAGCTGAAACTGGAAAGTCATTACTTCAGCTGCAGCCCAGGTCAGAGAAAACACTAATCTCCCACAAAGCTGCCAGGTTTCAGGTTCAGGATGAACGCAGGGTGGTTTTGGCATCATAAGGGGCGAAGGAGAATACAGTATCTTACTTAAGGAAAACTAAACAACCTGTCCCAGTAATCAGGGATATACACTCAGCGAGCACAGTGCAGGGGTTTGCAGTAGAAGCCGCTAGACCCCCACCATCTGAAAGCTGCAAACGGCATGGCAAAAGCATGACCAAGGTTGCTATTTTTCTATCTATACTTGAATTTGTTTGGAGAGATGATAAATGTACAACTTTTACATATCCTTCACCCTCACCACCCCAAGCCAATCACAAATACCTAGTTATTGTCTCAGTACAAATAGATACTGCCCAGACCACCACGGTTCATACCGCCGAACTCCCCCCGCACACAAGCCCACAGCATTTTTCCTGCACCAAGCGAGAGGAAATCATTGCCACTTCGGGGAACTCCACGAGAAGCGTGCGCAGGGAGAACATCCTGCTTGGTGAATCCTAGAGGCCAAGCGTAGCTTCTAAAAATGGTCACAGATTTGCATGGCAACTCCATCTGTGTTGCTGTATCCACTGACCACATCCCTGCTCCTTTCACTGCCTGTCTGATAAATCCCTTTATGCCCAGAGCCAGCTGCTCCCAGCACAGCCCAGCTAGCAGAAACCTCTGCTCCTCTTCCGACTTTGGCTTTACAAAAAGAGTACAACAGGCAAGCAGATCTTTCTGGGGGTGTCTAGTTGGTTGGTCTGGTGAGTTTGTTGGGTTTGTTTAATAATCAGAGCTCAGCTGGTCAGGCTGCAGGTAAATATCAATGTGAGGATACTTTCTTTTTTGAAGGTGCCAGAGAAATTATAAATTGCACCCTGATGTTCAGTAAAAGCTGCATTTCCCTAGGAGCAGGCCAGACAGAAGTTCTACCCAAATGAAGAAAGACCACAATGAAATCAAACGAAACTGGAGACTGTTCGAAACCGTTATCCTGAGTAGGTGATGTTACTGCAGCTTATGGACATTTTGTCTTCCCTCGTCAGAAAAGCTGGCTTGCTAATTTATGGGCAGAGTGGGAAAAGCAGAGGGACACAGACAGACACAGAATACTTAAAACAGGACTCAGAATGGAGACAAAGCTCCCCTTTCACCTCCTGCTGCTATTTACCATCTGGGATCCTGAAAAGGGGGTGATGGGTAGTTTTGTGATAGGTTTGGCAAGGGGCAGGACATTTAGGATTTTCTATGTGTAACGAGGTCATGTGTCAGCGCCTTTGCAGCACAGGGGGACACTATCCAAAAGGAGGTTCAACAAAAGGGTTGCCCTGGCTGAACTGGAAAGAAATTTTATTAAAGAATACCCTGGCACCAATGAAGGATCTCAGTAAGATTAATAAATCTGAAGAAAGTGCCTCCAGAATCTACTTTGGAAAAGCACGGAACAAAATGAATGAACACATCCAATTAAAAGGTGAATGTTATTTATTATTATATTTTTAGAAGTGGTAGGATATTTAAAAGTAAAATGAAAACTCTCCATCGCAGCATTTACATTTCTATTTGGAAACCAAACAGGCCAGTTCACTCCACGTTCTTCTGATTCCCTTGCACTGCTGTAAGACCTCAACACGCTGTGTAAAATGTACTGCAACTCTGTGGAAAGGGAGGAATAAGGTTTGACAGTATTCTTTGCCATTTCCGCTAATACTGGGTGTTGGAGTGGTGGAGAGTCAGCAAGGACTGAAATTCTAAGTGTAAGAAGTATAGGATTTTCTTTCTTTCTAGCACAGTTTTGTTTCACAAGAGCAATTTGCAAAAAGCAGTTACATGAAATGAGGAGCTCTGCTTTAGAAATGTTTCCTCTGCTTTCATAAAAAGAATTCTTAATTCCCATCATACAGTGCTACAGAAAATCTTCAAACAGGATCCTTAAATCAAAGAACCTGAAGGAGACAAGAGCATCCTAGCCTTTTCCCCAGACTGAATGTCTGCTGACTAAAGTGATTTTAATAACACTGCTATTGCAGGCAGCAGTCTGCGTAGTAAATAATTTAAAAATTTAGACTCCACAAGACGCACAGATGCGAGAACTAGTCAAGAGAACTAATGCAGTACTTTCTTATCCGCGTGTCGCAAACTCCTGGTTGGTAGAAACCTCATTTTCAAGTCTAAAAGCTTTAAACTGAGGTTGTCACTGCAACACCATCAACCATACCACCAAGTTACAGGGAGTCTGTGCACTGCGGAAGGCAAACGAGCACAATTTCGAACTGTACTGACGCAAAACCAAGAAGTTCCATCAGATGCTAAAGCATGGATCCTTTAAAACAGTCTCTGGATGAGAGCTGTCAATCCGTGGTGCACTGGATGTAAGAGAAAAGGTGGCTCTTGTTCCTCCCCGTCCCTTTCTCCATGCAGGTACAGGCACACATACACCGATCAAAAAGCCGAAGCCAGCAAGCAGCAAGAGGAATCACAATCAGCATATTGCCATGAGACACCAACAGATGGACACTGTCAGTCCATCAGGGAAAGGCTCTTCAATGCTCCAGAGTTCACAGTGGCTCAGCCCTACACCAACGCAGCCCGGCTGCAACAAAACCCCTTCTACCGTAAAGCCGTAGCACTCTCACCCTAAGCAACTACCGGTATTAGCTACACAGCTCCGCAGGTACTCCTGAGTGCCCCTGTAGGCAAACCCTGCTCAGCTTCCCGCCACTCAACGCTCTGCTTCCCTGACTGCCCCAGCGTTCCTTTTGTGTCTTCAAGTTGCAGCAAAGAGCAGCGGCTGATCGTCCTGAGAGAGGGGTCCTGACCCAACCCCGGGAGCAGCGACTGCACGCGACGCGTGCTTTGAGGACCAAGCTTCAGTTCCGCTTAATAACGGCCCATTTCCCTACCTAAGGTCAGCATCCAATGCAAGCAGACTACCCAAACTCCTACAGCCCTTCATGTATCACCTGACTGCTACCTGGAGATACTCCTAAAGACAAAGGCAGAAAATGTTTCTCTGAACTTTTAAGTGCAATATTTAAAATAACGCAGCTGGGAGGCCAGGAGCAGCTCTTTGTACCAACACAGCACCTTCTGTTTCATGGCTAAATATCCTACAGACTTGTCATGAATTATCGCTTCTGTTTGTTCATGTGCATTTAGAGCAACATCCTGGTACGTGGCAACTTCAGGAGAGGAGGTAGGGAGCAAGGAAGAGAGAAATACCTGCCGAATAAGTACATGAAAGTCAGCCAGTTCTTCTCAGGAGCCAGTAAGCCTGAATGACAACAGATGACAAACTTTGCTTTGCAGTTCATATCTGGCTTTGATATATCTGCTGTCATAGGGATAGATACTATTTGTTGATGAAAATGGGTTTCAAAACAGCAGAACTGCACCCAGTTATACTAAAAATTGCAATGTGCCAGCAAGCTTAGTAGCTCGACCATCTGCTGTGCTGAGCCAAAGGAAGCAGGGTCACATACTCCTATCTGTCCCAGGATATATTCAAATGTGATTTGGGGTTATTAAGGGAGGAATTCAGAGACATTAATCTTGGGTCCTCTGTATCCTAAGTTTTTGCCTTCTCTACCATTTCCAGAGATTCTCACACTGGGGGCAGGGAGAGGGGGGACTTAAAGAGACAAAAGGAGGAAGAGTAGAACCAACATCAGCTGCAGCGTAGATGTTTTAAATCAGATGGTCCCAGACCAGACTACGGAGGGAACCATCTGAACTCCAAGTATTTTTCTTGTGATTTCCTAATCTAAAAACCATACCAGGCCTTTTGAACAAAGTGTTTTCTCAAAAATAATCCTCTGGCTTTGGTTATCAGTTCAAGAATACGAAGCAGCCATCAACGTAGAACTGAGAAGTGATAAAATAAGAAGCTACAGCAATCAATACCCTGTCTTACGGTCTTGATGTATGTAAGTCATACGAGTGGTGGTACAGTGATGAGTGACACCGCATCGGTCCACTGCACATTCTCCCACCTTTAAGGTTTTAAGAAACCAAATGCAAGGCCACAGGACCGCATCATCCTGACACATAAATCAGAATTGCAGGGATGGCCTTCCGAGCGCCACAGAACAAAGTGTTGCCACTCTCACATGCTCAGATATTCTAAATGAGAAGACGTGAAACAGAAAAGCACCACGTTTTACACCAGCACTCCTGTTTATATTGAGTTACTCGCATCACTGCAACCCCACTGACACACCAACACACTGACACTCGGCGGCAGCGTAGAAAACCAACTTGTCCAGACAGACCATGAAACAAAAGCAACATTGACTATAATGCACAACGACCACATTAGGTTGTGTCACCAATACTTCTATAATGTTGTCATCTAGCTGCAAAGAACAACAAATAAATGGCCTTTCACTCCAAATTTTAAGCACAAAAAAACGCTTGGGGTTTTTTTTCTATGTATTGTTCTACTCTGAGACAATAAAACCAGTTTTGCTTTGTCCCTGTAGGTCTGAAAAGAGTTTTACGAAGAGGGACTCGCACACACGGAAGCAGTGCAAAGGTCCAACGCGCTGGGCAATGCTCAGTGTTTAAAAATGTTACCCAAAACCAAAAAAAAAATCATCACAGTTGTGATAGTTTTGTGGGAAAAAAAACTTCGCAAATTTGCAACAAAACTGTTAAGTAATTAAGGCAAGACACTTCACACATGAACTTAAACTGCTAATTAAATCCCCCCTGCTTAATTGACTAGATTTGCATATCATTCAGTGAGGAATGGGAATGGCTCGGGCATTACACAAGCATTTCCTTGTGCAGAAGGCAGCTAAGTGTGGAAAAAAAAATAGCAATGAGAAAAAGCAATGAGAGTTTCTGAATGAAATAGAAATTTTCAACTGAGATTTTCAATATTTTTGCTAATATTAGAATGTAACCAATTCCAATCGGTCACTACTCCAACAGTAATACCCAGAACTACGCAAACGTCTCGCATTCACACTCACTGTTCCCCTGCGTTAACCTGCGACCGCTCCTGTCTGCTCACAGCTCAGCCACCCTCCGAAATGGGTTTATGTCCAAGAGAATCAATTTCTGCTTAAAAACCCCAATACTTGCATTTCAACAGCCTCAGGAGAAAAAGTATCAATGTCTATGATTCTATGATACGATTCCATGGTCTGTGCCTCTCTGCCACTAAACCTGGTGTGAACTTAAGGAAAGGTTTGAGGAAACTTTCAGACCTGTACCAAGAAAAACCCCCACCCCGACTCTACAAGTAGAGTCAAGGAAAAGTCTGCACTTCTCTGCCAGCTCCATTGTTCATAAATGACCCCAAGTGTGCAGGATGCAACCAGCCTGCCAAAAGCCTGCTCCAAGGATGTCAGATTATCACTTTTTTTCCCTTAAAGGGATTAGGACTCGGAGTCAGGAGCACAGCCTCCCCGCAACATAAAATGGGCTCCTTTTTTCAGGCTGGTTAGCAGGCAGACGCTCCCCTTAACAGCTTGCTTTTTCAGGTGAGGTTTCTTGTACCAACAATCCCAGAACAAACTTTTTAATCAAAGAGCAGCCCCCATTTATTCCAGAAATGGAGCCAATCACATCTATCGATACGTATAATCTCACGAACAGCAACAGGAATGGCCACAGGGTCAGCCTGACGCGGTTTCTGCCCACAGAGACGACGCTGGTGCCATTTGGACGCACTCGCCAGCTGCCACAGAGGCGCCGCAGCCTCAGGCCGGCGAAACGCTCTCCACTCGTGTTTGCCTGGACAAGGAAGATCCAGTAATAAAACAGGGAGAGCTGAGGAGGCTGCATCTGCACTACACATTAAACAGGATTTAATCATTATTCTGATATGTTTAATGAGACAAACAGAAGCAAGGGTTTGGGGGTTTGTTTGTCTGGTCGGGTTTGGGGGTTTTTTTGGGTTTTTTTGTTTTTACCTTAAACCTTTTTTTCCTCAGCCTCCTCATGGCCTGCCCACAAAGGGGAACAAGGACTGCAGACAACTCAGTAAAGCACAGTTGCCCTCCCTGCTTTTTGAGCCTTATGGAAACTTTTCCATGTGATTTTTGATGAACAATCACTGACACAAAAAAAAAAAAAAAAGGAACATTTTCAGTGGTGGGCTCCTCATTCATTGCACACAGTTTACTCCTCCCAGCTGAAGTAACATTATGGTAGGATCTGAAAAGCTACATTTTTCTTTTGCTAGATCACTTATTAGGCCAATCAGGAGAAACTTAACTGCCATCAAATTACTTGTAGTGAAGCCTGATGTGAGCAACTGAAGCACTGGGGCCACTTCTACATTCGACCCTCAGAAAGAAGAGTAGATTGCAACAACACCTCACTGAGCTCATGTTGTGGAAGTTGACGTTACATCAGCTGACAGCATATTCCATTCACATATATTGATAAGGAGATTCATTTTACCTCAGCGAGTATCTTAAAAAAAAAAAATTAAAATTCCATCTTTTATCTCATTTTTAAAAGGTTCTGTAAGTCTTTGAAACATTAATATTCTCCCTGACAAAGCCAGCAGCTGCTCTGCCAGTCTGTGACATGGATGGCTTTGTTAAAAGGTTTTCATGCGAGGTTTGGGGTGTTTTTCTCTTTTTTTTTTCCCCTCCCCCCCCCAGTTCAGTGTGCTTTGCATATGAAACAGGACATTTCCCCACCCTCCACCCCCATTCCCTCCTAATCCAGAAGGGACCTTACTTCCTCCCTCTCAAACAAGCAGCTCATTCAGCAAAAGGGAAATCCCGAGATGCACTTGGGCAAGAAGCCTACAGAAGGAGCTTGGAAAAAAAATCCAACAAACCAAAAAACAAAAACACTTGCCCCTCCCTCCAAAAAAAGCGCTACCGGTGCATCCAACACAGCAGCGAGAGGAGCAACTGAGATGGTAATGACGAACTTACTTCTGCAAACTACTGCTTTAGGACATGGATCTGCCACGCCAGCCTCTTTCAAAGTTTTCCAGGGTGGCAACTCAGTTTTGGCCCTACAGTGACAGAAGCCGCAGAACTGCAGTTCTTCCCTGCCAAACCGAAATTACAGTTTGGAGGATCTTTTACATGATTACTGAAGGAGATGTAGCGCGGTGGATTTGGAGCCACTCAGCTGTTACTTTGCAATTATAATCTAAAGCAAACTGTTTCTGTTTTTAAAATAAAAAGAAAAATCAAGCTACCTTTTCTTAGTTAAGTAATTTTTTTAAAACAGGATCCAGGTATCTCCATATTTCTCTGAGACCTAACACTCACTTTGTGACATCGAAAATGTCTATAGCAATTAATTCTGATGTCACAGCAGACTATGATTTTAACTGAGAGAGTAGAAATGTCAAAAGGGAGGGTCTAATTAATACAGGAAAAAAACCACACAAAAAAATAATACAGCAGCTTCAATGCAAGCGTTTTCCCATCTGTCAGGGTGGGATCCAGCTGCTCTTTAAGGAGAACATGAATGAGCATTCCTCTTAGAAACAATGCAATACATGAAGTTTAGTGTGTATCAGCTGAAATCAAACTATAATAAGAGAAAACTGCATCAATAAATTAGGCCAGCTCACAATGGCAAATTCGATAGATTTTGTTTTAAATTTGCTTGTAAATTGGTAAGAACAGAATTCAAACATAGAAACAGACTTCTGAAAATATTACCTCCAACGAAATCACACGATTCACTCTAAATTTTCATTTGTAAAATCTTAACAGAATTTGACCCACCAATTAAACCCGCTGAGGACAAACTAGCTCCATTCAGACGCTATGACAAGTGACTTCCACTCTAAGATACATTTTGATAAACTTGGGCCAAGTCCATTGGCTTCCCTGGAGCCAAACCCCAGACTCACGACTCCCCCTGCACCAAGGCAAGGCAGGAGCTCCAGTCAGGACGGTACTTCAGGGGCTTTTTCAAAGCAGCTCCTATTTCTTCCATTTACTTCAGTTGGTTCGCAGCACGACAGCACACAACGCGGATTACTCTTACTGCACACCAGGCAAAATAAAGTGGTTAAAGACCCTCAAGGTCTAGACCACAGAGTCAGTTAAAATATTATCTCGTCTGTGATGGCAGAAGTTAAGCCTCATCCAGGCATTTATAAATCCATCGAGGTAACTCCAGGCAGCGCAGCAGCCCCGGGATGTACGACAAGGAACGGCCGCTGGCAGGAGGGGAGGCTGCTCCTGCTGGGAACTTCCCCACGGATCGTCCCCTCCACCTGTGCCGCTGCGCCTGCTCCCGGAGTCGATGAAGTTTTAGAAACAAAACCAAGATCAAGCGAAACAAAGAGAACGCTGCCATTCTTCCTTAGCAATTTCTGTCTCACTGGCTCATTTTGGTTTTTAAAAGCCTGACCGTCCTCATGTTCATGGAATTAGAAGCTGCTGTAAGAAACAAAAAACTGAGTTGTGCAGCACGGCATGGAAACTACAGGTGGGGCAATAACCCACAGGCCACTACTGCTGGTAACCTGGTTGGAAAGGGGAAAGGGCAGCTCTGCTCCAGCTCCAGCGCAGTCGGCATGTGTCGCCTAACTGGGAAAAAGATAGGTAACATTTTTCATCCTGAGCACTCAACTGCTAAACTCAAAATAAAGCAAAGCGTGACAATCTGTACAAATGCAAATGTCCCAAATGCCAAGACTAACATTTCTAAAACCTAATTCAACTCTTTCATTTCTTAGCTGCAGGCCGTTTACTGCCACTCCTTTTTTCCACCCAAACAAAAGACGAAAGGGATGACTCAAAGCAACTTGAATTTCAGGCTAAAGCCACAAAGCACTGAATGCACGATCTTTAATATTAAACAGGTGTGTGGATGATGTTCATTCAAGTCTCATCACGGCTAGGATAATTGTTAAAAAAAAATGCAAGAAGACCAAACTTACTTAAAAGACACATGGATAAGTTAAGCAACGCTATAAATAATGATGCAAGTCATATGGTAAATACAAGCAAAGAGTAGCTACAGTACTGCCAGCTCCATCTACCCCTTTTTCCCTCCAAATGATTAATTTCTTTTTTCTTTCTGTTGACACAATGTTATTATATAAAAATTATGTAACAATTTAAATATAAAATTCCATAATAATAGGAGAGTATTTAATTTTTGCCTTCAGATTTAGCAACATTACACACACAATCTTTGCTCTAGAATGGACAGCGCTAAATAAGAATCAATGAATCCACTATCAAAAGGATTTTCACATAAATACGGTTCCAGAAATTAAGTTTTTAGAGAAGTAACTCCTAATCTGCTACGCTGTGAGGGCCGAGGCCTCTGAGCAGTAGTTCTGCACACCCGCTGTGCAGTGCAATAGAGCACCTCCCACCACTTCAGCCCTTGCAGCACTATCTAGTGCTGAATATGGCCCAAAGATTATTTGGCTTCGCCAGTTTTGCAAAAAAACACACTATAGTGGCCAAAAAAAAGGGGGAGGGGGGCAAACAAAACTAAATCTTTGGATCTAGTAGTGCAAGGACGCAGCGTATGGCATGTTTCTTGTTAGTGAATGAATGGGAACAAAGAAATATCAATAATGGACCTAATACTGCAGGTTGTACGCTTTTGAATCTGATTTACTTCTCACAGCAGCTCTGCACCACTCTAAATACATTTATTTCAGAGGAATATTTCTAAATAATACCAGCATGGTGAGATAATTCACACCCACTGAATAAACTGAAACTGCTAGTGGGGAGTTCAGAACGACAAATTCTTTTCTTTGCTTCCTTCAATGACACTCCATTATCTTTCAACTCAGATAAATTTTTCAGCTGTGGAATAACAGTACTTTAGGAAAGCCTGCTTAAAATATAATTTCATAAGAAATTTTTAATAACAAAAGTGTAAATCTGACATCTATTTTATCAGTGAAGGCTGCTGAAGTAAGACCACATTGTACTCTAAATATTTCCTATTTTCTGTCTTTCTAGCCTATTTGTCTGTACAAAAGCCATAAAACTTATTTTACTGCTATAACTAAGTAAACTTTGGGGATTTTTGTTTTAGGGGTTTTTTTTCTTTTCATTTTTAAGATACTTGACAAAAAAATTAGGTTCTAGAGAAATTTAATACTTACAGAGGGGTTTTTAATTATTTAAGGTAATTCATTGCTTCTGGCTGGTACTACTACAATCCCTGCTTTAGTAGGCAGCAGGACCCCAGCACAACCTGTATTCTTTAATGCTCTTCCTTTTGTTAGCCAGATCCTGAACACAGCGCCTACAAGCTTTATGTGTGCAGTCCAAGATACTCAGCACTCCAGTTTTACATAATAATTGAAAGCAAATTGCTACCATGATCCCATTTCTGCCGTGTGAACTGCACGGGCAGCTCCTCGGATCTGCGCGGCTCCCCCGCTGAAATCGATAAGGGTTGCACACCCAGGTCAGCTGCCGGGCTGCCAACCGCAGGACGGACACACACAAATCCTCGCGCGCAGAAGTTCACATTTAAGCAAGAAGTTGCTTTGGCCTCTTCAAGTTCAATAAAGGCACTTGACCACAGCAGCTTTCCTCTCCTGCGCTAAGTGACCAAACAGCTTAATTGTGCCGAGAAGCAGCAGGAAAGTTTTTACTAAATGGTCAAAGACTACTAAGAGCAGCTTTACAGAAATATTTGAGACTCTCTTCACCGACAGAATTGGGAAGGCTCGCTGTCATCATCTGTTTGACGGTAATAAAGGCAACAACTTCTTATAAAAGGAGAAAACAGGTGGTATTACTGCCTATTTTAAACAGTATCACCGGCACGTAACACCAATGCAGACATGAGTTAAAAATTCTGGGCGGTCCTCCCCAGCAGTGTCTACCTGGAGTTCCCGGCTGGTTCTGCTGGGGCCTGAAGAATCAGAGCCTGGAACACAGGTCAGGTAGGAAGCAGAGGGGGCAGGGGATTTCATCAGAATGCAGGATGAGACACTGAAAAGACTTGAAATGGTTTTTCATCCAACCCTAACAGCTGTTGTCCAATTAAGGATGCAAATAAATCACCCTCTGCACCGCGAGTCACAAAACACATACATAAAAGCTCTCTAACTACATTTCGGTTTAAACTTGCATAATTCTCCCAGTGGAGAAATCATCTTCAACTTATGTAATCCTTAGAAAGAGACATTATTACATACAATTCTGTGTCACTAAGAAGGAAGACACATCTCTAGAAACGAGGAGCACCCACACACAATTAGTTACATGGGTGTGGAGGGAACAGAAAAGTTGTAACAGGGATGCAAAGACCAGAGTCTGCTGTTTCCACAGAGACTGGTCTGTAACCACGCGCAGGGGGCTGCTCCCCTTCCACCAGCCCAACTGCCTGTTCTACTTAACCCAGACTTCGGAACACTTGATATCCTGTCTGCTATTTCAATGCCCTTACTCAATGTTTCAGACAGACATTACACAAACTGGCTGGTGAAAAGGGTTGAGAAACCAAGAAGCAATCCAAGTCAATGACCTTATTCTATAAAACGATACCATTGACTGAGCAGAGGATGAAGAACAAAGCACAGAGGTACGTGTCTTCTGAATGTATCACTGAAATCTTCCGCAGGAAAAGACAAGCACCAGGCTGTATCTTACTTTTTAATGTTGCTGCTGTCTTCTAATCCTTAAAGCTTAAGAAATTCTTGCGCTTCCAGTATAACTGATTCTCCTACCAAAACAGAAACAGCTCCAATTTAAACAAAAAACAAAAAACAACAGAAAACCAAACATGGAAGTTACATTTTCTACAAAGCATGTGCAAAGGTAACTGTACAGAAATCAATAAACAACAAAGCCAGAAACCAAGTTATTGATTAGCCCCTTTGCTGTTTATCTCCAGTAGATGGAATGATGCTGCAATTTTTACATACACACAGAAACTTTATCCTGTGCATGTTTTCCCTGACTTTTTAAATAAGACTGTTAAAACAAGTAAAGATAACATGAGTAAGGGTGGCAGGGCCCATCTCATTAGCAGAACATATGTCTGTGCACCTTATCAGGTTGTTTTAATATGCATCCACTGCTTGAAGAAGGCCAATTCCATGTGATAGCAACCAAACTAGAGATGCAGCCAACAGACGAGCTCCACACAGGGGAATTCCCACTGGCCACCAGAAGAGCTCTGGCTGTGACACACTGACAGGATCAGTCTGGATTTGGATCAGTGTTTCTGTTACCTCATCCAACCAAAAGTCAAAGCAAAATAATTAGCTCAGTGCAGAGGGGCCAATCTCTCTCAGCCAGCAGGCCTGCTCAGCACAACGGAACAGGCACACGAAGAACTGCACCCGATACAATTTTGAGGCCAAGTTTACGGTCCTTGAATTTGCATCAGAAAAAAAGGATGGCCCTTATCCCAACTTTACATGTACTTTCTCGTCAGTAAATAAAATAAAATAAATAAAAAAACAACCAAAACCACCTGACAAATCGTAAGTAGAGGAACAAAAAAAAAATAAAAAAATCCACCCTGTTAGATTATCTGCCACAACCTTAAAACTCAATCTTGCATGTAGGGACCAGCAGGCAAAATCCTTTTAGTCTGAAGCCAGATCCCAGTTGCAGAAACTACTGCCCCATTCATTAAAATCCATCAGGATCTGAGCACCATCACATATCTACGAAACCAAACCCTGTTAGTGAGCCAAATAAAACATGACAGGAGTAGAACCTGTTCTGCTCTCAGTTTCAACACAGGTAAGGCCACAAACTCCGTGAAGCTACGTTGTCTCAACACCAGAATACTCTGGTTCAAAATCGGCCCCTCTTCTCTGCCTGCCAGCACTGCCAGTCAGCACGCCGGAAGCAGTCTGATACACACACAAGTCTTCTGTGGTTTGTGGGTGAACTGGTTCCAATTACTCTGCCGGCTGATCGCTTGAGTGAGAACTGTAGAACTATCCCCAAAGCCCCAAACCTCCAAATTAACCTCGTATGTTCCAGGAGATACAGGAACAGGTGATTTTAGTAACAATCCAAGTTTGACTCTTCACCGACAATGAAATGTAAAAGTATACACAAGGTGTGGATGACGAAGGTAAGGGACTGGGGCACATCTTTTCAGATCAAGCTTGCTTCCCTGTAATTATTTTCCAAGAACACATACTCGACTGCATTAGGGACTGAATGGAATAGCATTAAAAGTGGTGTAGTTTTATTAACATATACTACTCAGATTCAGAAAACATACACAAACAGATTAGGCGTTATAAATAAAAATCTATCATTAACACATATACTGTATCTGACAAATTTTAAACAAAAATGCACTGTATTACTACATTTTAAAGTAATGCTTCCTATATGTGAAGATCAATTTGAATTGAGTGCTCTGTGGCCACTCAGTTAAAACAGATAAGCCTAGTAACTGACAGTATTCTATTGACAGATTCTCTACAACTGAGACTAAGTTACTCTTGGTTAAGCTCTAATTTCTTTCCAAGAACTCTGTTAGATTTAGCATAACTGTTCCATAACAGTTCCCTCTAAATACCAACTACAGCATCAAGTTCAAAGTTTGCTTTTTTTAAAAAAAAAAAAAGTGAAAATTAAATTTCTGGGTCTAAGTATTGTGCACATGGAGACAACTCTTGGTGCGATGGCAAAGCAGTCTGGCCAGCCGAGCCAGCACCGTGAGTTCCAATCACCAGCTGTCACCACCAGCCCACTCCTTGCCTCAGTCAGTACCATTCAAGTCTCTTCACTTTGGCAGCACAACTTTGCTAATAGACGAAAACATTTTCAGTACGAACGGACAAGGCATTCAGATACGCAACTCTTGCTTGGGCTCCACCACCTCGACGCAGGCCCAAAGCTCCCCCTGCCCTAGCAGCGCTGAGAATCCAGGAAGGTGCAGGTAAGGCACAAGCAGCTGCCAGAATTTTAACCGCTGCTTTGTCTAGACACGCTCCGAGCAGCCTCAAACAGACGCCTCCAGATGCTTTTACAACACTGATCTAAACGCGCCTCTCAAGTGAAAACACACCCTCACTGGTCAGTCAGCTCCAGCTAGTGACAACCACACTCACCTCCTGGCAGCGGGACCAGGTGTTGGGCTCCTAACACATCCAAAAAGCCAAACTGTGTTTACATGCATCTTCAAAGCCTGCTACTGTTTGGGCAGAACATACGCCCAAGCCCGAAACCACAGAAATGAAGAAGCAAGCGAGACAGCCCAGACAATGAAGGGAGAGGCAGATGTTCAAATATTTCAGACGGTGATTTTCAAAAGATTGCATAAAAATCCCTCCCTAACTCGGGAGCACTGAATTCAGGAACTTAGAAACTACTCTGGGACAACAGAGAGCCGTCGTTGAGTCAACATCATTAGATCATTATTTGCAGCGTATTCTTTGTCTGACACACATGCACGTACCTGCTTCTTTGTTCTCGATCTACAACATCTATAAAACTGTTTGCATGCTTGGGAAAAAATGCTGATGTCTGCTTAAACACTGACATCTCCTCAGGTACACGGGATTTTAAGCGTGGTATTGTTTTTGAAGTTTGACTTCCAAGCCGTAAAAGGATTCAGAACTAAATTACCGCCTCAAGACTTCAACATTTTTGTTTTAGGGACTTGAAGTTTTTTACTGGAGAACCTCTCACATAAGTCTTGAACATCAGGTAAGAGAACAAATTACTTCATTGCCCTGTAGAAAAACAATTGAATCCAGGAGTATTTATCAAGTCTGTCTGTTCCAAAAAGAATAAATCCATCCAGTGGCCTGAACAACACCGCGTGTGGATAAAACCAGAACCTCACGGCTATACCTACCATAGGATATAAACCATTAACAAATAAAGAAGGCTGCTGCTGCCAGCAGGACACAGAAAAATACACACTCTAGCACTACTCACGCAGGATTTCAGGTGGCCTGAAAGCTCAGCACAGCAACCACGTTGCAGCACCTAAAAGCCCACAGCTACTCCACAACTCAGTCGGTACTGCGCTATTTCACTTTCAGCAATTTCTGTTCTTTGATTCGGCTGCGCACTTGACCTGGCTAAACCTCACTCCAGCTGAGAAAGCTGCATGTTGTGGCAGCGCTGGGTTGGTAGGCATTGTGAAATAAAGTGGGAGGCCTTCTGCGCTCATTTGTGTGTCAGTACCCAGAATGCTGCTTCTAGCTTCCAGCTACTTCATAGAAGTGCTGCTGGGACTTGAACCGTGGGAACACTGCAGCGCTAGCGTGTGTGGGTGTGTTCACACGTGTGCAAGGAAAGCTCTCTTATTCTCTTAAGTGTCTGATCACATACAGTTTCGCTAAAAGTACAGATGTCTGTCACACAGGTAGGAAATATGAAAGCACTGTCAAACGTTGTGCGGTTCAATATTTAAAAAAAGAAAAAATGGGTTCAAAAGAGACAGAGTCGAACCCACCCTGCTTTACTGGAAATAGCGACTAACAAAGCCTTCAGGCCTGCTTTCTGAACTAATTCAATCACAGTGGAAGCATACTGATGTTAAGAAAGCAGAGAGCTGTCTGTCACGCAGAGCAGAAAGAGAGTGTGAGAGACACACCAAGGCCAGATCTATACCAGCAAACGCTCAACATGCTCCAGCTGCTGAGCTCCAGAAAATGGCTTTGGCATCAATAATGGATTTCGAGGGCCCTGTTTTGCAACCCTATCGGGCTATTCACATTTCAAATTTTTAGAAATATCCCAGAGTGTAGTGGTTGTGCTCCGTGCCAGTAATGGTTGACGAAATGAGAGGCAGGTAGGGAAAAAGGACACCCACTCGAGGAAAAGCCATGTTGGTGCATGGAGACTGAAAGACCAGAAAGAAAACGAAGCAGGAAAAAAAGCCTTCATGAGCGTGTGAGAAGGTGGAAAACCAAGTGAAGGATACATACAAAGGAAAATGGACAAGTTGTCATATGGCTCCAGAAAGGGAAAAGCTTCAGCAGTGGCAGGAAGGTGAAGGAGCTTATGGAAGAGGCCAATCGCTCATGCAAGGATGAACAGGGAGGGATATAAAAATTTTAGAAGAGAATAAGGAAAGTGGCTGCGGCCTCTGTGGTTCCTGCTCTAGTGGGGGCTCCAGCTGTCACAGCGCCCTCCGGTTTTGGTTAAGACCCTTTGCTGACCTCATACAGATCTAGACAAAAGCTGCTTCTGCGAGTGGCAAGGCCAGGTAACACACATTGTGTTCAACCAGCCAGGCTGGCTGAGAGACAACACATCTGCACCCACGTAGCCATCTCTCGATATAGACACATGCACAATAGATACTTGACGCATCTGGAAAGACATGTTGGAAATGAAGTACCCAGGTAAAGCTATTCCTTGTAGCACTGCTTTAAAACCACTCCAAGGAAAAAATGGAATGAAAAGGGGGGAAAAGAGATAGGAAAAAAAGGCAGTTTTTGCCAGTATGCTGAATGTGCAACGGGGGCTTGTGCCAACCCAGCTCCTCCATTTAAGTCAGACCCTTAAAAGGCAGAGCTGTGCTGGCAGGAATTACATACCTCATCACACAAACCTCATGAAGACACAGAAAAAGGTCAAAAGACCTCACTGCTTAAACAGCCACAAAAACGGTCATATGCCTCCCATGGTACCAAAATGCTAATAGAGGCCCAGGGAAAACACAACACACAAAGCATCATGTACACAGACACCCACAAATAAATAAATGGGGAAACTGATAAAAAGCCCGCTCTTGAAAGTAGGAGACCAAATATCTGACACAGCAGATGATGGCACACAACACACACAAACACCTCTGCCTAAAATAGAACAAAGCAAGGCAGAGACCTACATCAAAAAGGAAGACCACCACAAAGACACACACGCATTCACAGAGACAGCCCAACGGACACCCGAAACCCACACAGACTGACAGTGATTAACACAAACACAGACGCAGACATGGGACTATCCCTTCATTTCCTTACTAGGCATCTAAACTTTACTTCACTGTTACTTGCCCCTGGCCACAGTCTACCAACCCTAGAGCCTGATTAAATCTCTCCGTAATTATCTGCACACACTGCTACAACACAAATGACCTTAGCATATGATATCCATTGGCTAAGCCCAACGGAAAAAAGACTTCAGAAAAAGGAAGGATAAAGGAACAAAACTCTGCCAGCACTGTCAGGATCTCCTCAGGACTACACCACATGAACAGGACAACCCTGAAGACGGCTCAAAAGCCTTGAAACTTGAGCCCAGCTCTGCACAGGTCGTATGATAAAGCATTCTTTTTTTTCTATCCCATAGTCCGAGCACACACGTACCGCTCTGTTCTTGTCCATCAAACTCCTTGCCACCTCCCAAACGAACCTATGCAGGAGATTTAACATTTTATGATGACAGAATTATGGCAAATTTTTTGGAGAAATAGATGGCCATGATTTCCTTACATAATTTTTGGTGTGCACTATAAGCATCTCAAATTCATTCTGTAAGAAGTGCTACACAGATTTCAGAGGGTGGTGGAAGAGTCCTTGCCGTGTGCTGAACCAGGATCTATTAAAGGGTCACCAAAAAGTCAGCCAAAGCCAAGATTAGTTGTCTTTTCTTGTTCTCCATCTGCAACCTCACCTGAAATGCTGGATAAATCATACAGCTGAACAGAATGCCATAAAAGCCTTGTAAGAAAAGGAAAGCACACCTCTACTAACCCTCACTTTCTAATTAACTCTGGAAATGACCAAGCTAGGCACACAGTACCTTTGTGGAGCAAGAATGTGGAGATTTCTTAACCTGGCTTCCCAAACGAAGCACGCCCTAGAAAATTCATTTTCCAACATGAAAAATGCCTCCACTTTCAGAGGCGTATTCTCCTCTCACAGACATTCATGTACATCCCACCATTCCATCTTAGCACATGACTGACAGAGAATAGACAAGCCATTAAAAACACATCCACCTCCAACCACGGGGATAATGTGCCTCATTACAGCCCAGCTTTGTCACAGCGGTTCTGACACTCCAGCGGGTGGAAAAGGAGGGGTGAGGACAAGGACTGAAACGGGGGCTAAGCACAAGACCAGGCGAGAAACTGGAACCTGAATGAGTGAGACTCTACTTCTTAAGCAAAAAACGTGGAGGCCAATCAAACGGGCTAACTAGGCCTCTTAGGAGAGCTGCAGGAATTACTGCATTGCCTGTGCAGCATATTTTAAAGACTCCGGGTTTTGCTTGGATATTTTTTGTTGTGTTTTTTAAAAATAAAAGCTCTGTTTAAGTCTGAACGTGTGTCTGTTCTTTTAAACATGTATTTGGTAAGTTAATTAAGGATTTCACTGAACATTCTCGGCAAGCTTTAAACGTTGCTCCTCTTTCTGAGGCTCATGTCATTGCCCTTCCAATCTAGACACATAAAAAACCAAAGAAAAGTTCAGAAATCTCTCCCAGACAAGGCAGAATCCAAGCAACAAACCTGCAGTGTATAACTCAGTAGGCAAGAGTTTGCTTTAACCTTATCTTGAGGGGGCCTGGGGAGGGGGTGAAGGAGTGAGAAGCAAACTGCTCTGCCCACAGCCAGTTGCACCGCCGCCGGCCAGCCAGACATCCCGGTGTCTGCAAGGAAGTCCTCAAGGCCTTGTGGCACTGCTGCCCGCTGCTCAGGGCTGCTGCCAGATGCCAAGGCAGCCTCTCCCACCCACACACCAGGGATTCTGGGATCTAAAGGCAGCTCAGACTGAAAGAAAAACAAAAGACACCTAAAAAACCGCGCTTTAGCTGTCTGGCTCAGCACGGCATGGCATACCTTAAGGAGCTGCTGCAGCTGGCCCCAGACCGGTTCATTTGCTCAACGTACACATAATCCAATCCATAAACGCCTGTCTGGTGGGGAGATTCAGACTCCACAGGGATACCCTAAAAACAGCGACTCCTCCACTCACGTTCCACACACTTCACCTGAACATCCATAACCTGCCTTGCTGACAGAATTTTTTTCTAGGCAGCCACATCTTATCTCAATACAGGTATTCAGACAGCCTGGCCCCCCCCTCCCACCCCTGTCAACATGCAGCTGATCAGAAAGCTGTACATATCTGCATCCGGAGCCATCCGTAGGTGCTATTTTTTTCTGGCTTATTCCTTGTCTTGACCCTTAAGTGGAGCTCTTAAGACCCGAAATCACATACTTCCTGCTAAAGTCTGGATAGTGTGATGGGTTTCAAAGATCAGGTTCCAAGTATAGTAAGATATGAAAACACAAACATGTAATTTAAACAAACTCTAACTATTGTGTTCAGAACACAACCGGAGGAAAAGTGGTGCCATCTCAAACATTGCTCGTCTAACACACACGTGGTGAGAATTAAGAACACGATTAGATTGCTAAATGACTCAAAGGAAAAGCAGCTGGTAACAAATTGGGTACAATCAATGGATGGCACCAAAATTATAGAAAATTCCTTTTCTCTTTCTTCTCCCACCCCCTTTAAAATTAAAGGCATCACTTACCCTGGGGGCTTTCCTCTTGTATTTGTTGTTATAGTCAAATTTTTCTTTCATTTCATCTAAGAGCTGGCCCAGTCTAGCTTTCTCCTCTTTCCCAGAGTAATCCTGGCTGAGGAGGATATAGGATCTCCAGTTTGCAGAGTCAAAGCCCCAGTGGCAAGTCCTGTTTTCCAGCGATTTATGAGAGTGGACCACAAATTTGTGAGGCGGGTACATAAGCCTGCAGTCCAAGCACTGGATGCAGGCTGCGCTAGGGTTACTGTAAAGCTCTGGCACCAAGAGTCCCTTACACTTCCCAAAGCACTCATGATACACCTTGAAGCTCTTCTCTGTAAGCTCCAGCTCAATTGTGCTAGAGAATTCCTTCTTGCAGTGGGGAGGATAGGTGCCACCATAAAGCAAGGCGTTACAGAGCCTTTCAGCATCAGTTTTAGTGATGAGCCCGCAGGAAGGAGCGGAGAAGGGCAGGATGCCCATGACTTTGAGGATTTCCAGCTGGTCAGCAGTGCATCTGGAGCAGTAAATATGCAGCTCATCACACACCGAATTAATCTGCTGCAGGGAGAAGTCCCTGAGCACCGAGTTCAGGATCTGGGGCAAGCAAAGCCGCTTTTCTCCACCCACCACGAAGCAGGAGATGGTTTCCCCTTCCAGGATGGTCTCGCACCTCTCCGTGGATCTGTCCGAGGGCATGAAGAAGGGACCAGGCATTACCGGAGGAGGCTGGATAGGGGGCAGATGCAGTACAGGTTCTGCTGGGTCTTTGCCATTGTCTTTCTTGTACATCTCCTGTGCCCATCGTGCTGAGAAAGCAGCAGGGCCACCCAGGGAGCTCATAGAGCTCAGATGAAACTGTTCCAAGGTCTTCTGCAGTCCTGGATGAGGCTGGAAGCTGCTTCTACTTACAGTCTCCATTTTTTAGTTTCTATTCCCAAAACAAACAACAAAAATCCCCAGTTATCTTCCACCCTGGTACAAATCCACTTAAGGGATTTTTTTTTAAGGAAAAAAAAAATATGAACAAAATGAAACAGCCCACCCTTGTTGGTTGTTTTTTTCTCCTTCCCACTCAGGTTTAACAATCCACTAACGGGTAGGAAATAAATCCTTTTGTATGCGTGTCTCTCTCTCTTCTTTCTTTTCTCTTGGCTCCTTACAGCCTCAAAAGCTCCAAGTCTCCAAGCTGCCCCGATGGAGCACAGAGTCACGGCAAAAAGAGGTCTTCATCCGAGCACTCCCCCCCTCAGCCAACCCCCCAGGCAACCCAATCCCGCCTCCCACACCTCCAGCACCCACACTCCCTCTCTC
>NW_009722718.1:0-6309 GCF_000703405.1 Apaloderma vittatum
AAATCTGGCCAGGCCAACCCAATACAAGGGTTTTCTGCTCTATAAAGTCACTCTTCTAAAGGAGCGTTAACCTGCTTTTTTTGTTTCTCTTGCTTCTGATGTGAGCACCAAGGAATCTTTTTAGGTTGTCTCTGTTTGTATCAACTCTGGAGAACCTTTGCAATGGTCTAGCTCTTTATAGGGGATTTGTTGTTTGGTTTTTCTTCAAACTGGTACTGAAAGTCACATTTCGATTTTTGTTCCCATCATCAGTTGTAGCTTCCTCTGGTGCTTTTTTTTTTCTTTTAATTGCTTCAGAAGATGTGACATTGAGAGAGCAGAGCTCGGTGTTGCTCAGAAGGGTTTCACATTTACTGAATCTTTCAAAGCTGTGGGATGATTTAGAATAGGATGATTTGCATCTCCTTTTCATATTTTGTCAGGGAAGACCAAAGAAAATTTTGTGTCATTTTGAAGCAAATAATTTTCAGAGAGGAAAGGGTGCTCTGTTTTTTTTAACGCTTATCAAAGGGCCTTGGTGTGGTCTCAGCTGTGCCAGAGTTGGGTCAGAGGAAGTACATGTTTTCAGCTGCTAACAATAACTCCTGTTGTTTTGCAGGAGGACTCTCGCCCTTGCCTTGCTCGCTGGGACACCGGCCACCAGGTAACCGCGGTGTCTGAGCAGCCCCGTTCCCTGTGGGAGCAGCCAGCCCCCACCCTGATAATGCCTGGCCCAAGACCTTCCCTGCCTTCCTTTTGCTGAGGGCTGATAAAAGACCACGTCCCTCCTCTACCCATCATCTTTTCTTTCTTATCGCCGTGGCCTGGGTGCTGAGGGGGTGATAATGCTGGAGCTGACAGCCAGTGCTGGTGGTGTTTGGCTTTGCCCAGCTGGAGGTGGCTTTGTCAGACAACAACAGGCAAACGGATGGAGGAGGCGGAGGCAGCAGCTGCATTTTAGTGGTTTTTTCCAGCAGCAGAGAAGACGGCTTGCCTTTTTTTATGGCAGGATGGTTGATGTCCTCAGCAGCTGAGGCATATCGCTTTCCTGTAAAAGGCCTGATTGAAGGCCAGAGTGCCTTCCGCTTTTTCCCAAGTGACGTGCCTGATTTGGAATGAATATTCTAAACAACCCTTTAAAAAGCCTCTTTGTAGAACTCCAGAAGGCTGCAGCCTGCTTCTGCCGCCGCTTTTGCATGTGGATTTTGTGAAAATGAAAGCTAACGCAGCACAGCAAGGATGCGAGAGGCCAGGGGGAAGACAAGATAAGAATGGCTGCCTGAGCCCAACCCCTCTCCTCACTCCCGCAGGATTTGGTGAAAGCTTCTGAAGATACCCGCCCCTTACCGAAACTGTTGGTTCTCATGTACAGCACCTCTCAGACGGCAAATATTTGACCATGCCAGTGCCTTTACCCAAGCGCTCTCGCCCCTTTTCCCCGCCACGCCGCTGAGGAGCCTTGCGCTGCTGGTGCTTGGGAGGAGGAATTATTTTTCCCAACAGCAGAGCAGGAGCTGTGGTATGTACACTCCTTCCAAACACACCGCATTCTCCAGCTCCTGAGATAGTCCCCTCCCTGCAGCTGCTCCAGGGTTGGAAAACAGTCATTTCTCAGCCCTTTGGTTTTGCAAGGTGTTCATGTAAGACGTGAATTTGTTCAAACAACCAGCTCTCTGCCCCTTAACAGGGCTTTGCAGCCTGCGGCAGCCACTCCACTCCAGCTTTTCAGCTGCACAGACACTAAATCACCCTTATTTGGTGTGTTTATCCCCAGGAACTTATTCCCTGAATTCTTTTTAGCAAGACAGAACCTGGAGACATGCCAGTTGGCTCCTGCTGGGCTGGAGGGCTGTGTTGCAGGAGGGAATATGATGTAGCCCAGCTGTTTTTTCTTACCTTGGGTTTGGGGTCGTTCTCTTTACTCTTCCCCTTCTTGGGGCAGGGATTTGGGCTGCGGGGCCGCTCGGCTGGGGCCAGGCATGTGGGCAGCTCCACGGTGGAACTGGTTTCTCTTTCAGATGCTGGTCTGCCCTTTGCTGGGTTCCTCAGAGGAGAGCTGGATGCTGCCATGAGGTAATGTCTCAGCCTTCAGCCCACCTTCCTCACCCACCTTAGGCTGTTTCTAAAACCAACCAGGTCTTTAAACCAGACTATCCCAACCCCTTCTGGTCCTAGCTGAAAGTCTGACTGCACCCTTTGCCGAAAAAGTTGTCCACATGTCCACTTTGCCCTCACCCTTGCTCCAGAGCCTTGCAAAACCCAACAGTGAATGCAGTCCCAGTTGTCCCAGTGTCAAAGCTTTGTGCCTGGCTCTGCAAACCAGCTCTGAGCACGGGTCCCGCTCTGATAATCCCCCATCAGAGAACGGGCAGCCTGTTCTCACGCTCTCTCGTGCCTGCCCATCAGTGCAGTGTGAGGGTTGCACTCTCTGTAGGGAGGAAACTAAGAAAAGGTCTCTTAAAAAAAAAGCTGACGACCTAGAGATCAGCAGCCAAAATGGTCAAGGGTTTGGAAGGAGAGCCTGAAAAAGTCTGGGAGCCTTCAGGTTGGAGAGGAGGGGCTGGGATGAAGGTTTTTCAAAGCCAGGAAGGTGATGGGTAAAGCAGGTACGGACCCTGTATTCACACCGTGCCACAGGAGAAGCGTCAGGGCAGCTTGAGAAAGTGGTGAAATGGGTTAAACCTGAGAAGAGATTTTATAGGCAGCAGTTGTGAGCATGTGGCTTCCGCTGCGCTGCAGAGATGGATGCTAGATACAGATGGGCAGGTGCAGAAATAAAGACTAAATAAACATCCCACCCCAGGTAACCGCAGCGCCTGTGCTGCTCTGTTGCTCTTGGCGGCCTTTGTACCCCCGTGTGACAGCTGCTGATGGTGCTTTTTGTGGTGTTTTTCCATCCACAGACCCACCCATCGCGCCCAGGGCTGGTCGCTGCTGACGGAGCTCGTCCCTCGCGCTGGTGTGACGGAGCCAGCGAGGCTTGGCCGTGTCGGCCTGGCTGTGGGCTGTGAGTATGGGCAGGGGCTGCTGTGAGACACTGCAATGGGCTGCCCACAGAAGTTGTAGAAGCTTCCTCCTCCCTGGAAGTGTCCAGGGCCAGGTCGGATGGATCTTGGAGCAACCTGGGCTGTGGGAGGTGTCCCTGCCCGTGGTAGGCGAGCTGGAACGAGGTGATTGTCGAGGGTTAGACCCTGACAGATGCTCTCGAACCCCATCTCCCTCCCCAAACGGGAAGGAAAAGGGAATGAGGCAAAGAGATGATCTAGATGATCTCTAGAGGTCCCTTCCAGCCCCGAACGTTCTGTGAAATTTAACGTTCTGGGAATTTAAGGTCTGATCCTGTGGGCAAAATACAGGGGATACGTCTACTTGGGCAGACATCATCTTCCTTCTGTATGCTGCCAGGTGCATCGTGGTCAGGGAATAATAAAGATTCACCTGAAATCTAAATGAGATGGTAACAGACAAGAGCCATGTGTCATATAGGTGGAACTGGAGATGGACTGATGGATTGGAAAAAGAAAACAGCTGAATAAGGAAGAGTAAGGAAATAATTAAAATAGCGAACTGTATACGTATATACAGCTCTGATATTGAACCCGACTCCACCCCCCGATAGCAATGCTCACTGACGCTGCAGAGCCGGCAGCACCGAGGAAGGCCCAGGCTCAGCAGCTGGACACGGGAGCTGGATTCGGGAACTCGGGGTTGGGATCAAAGGCAGAAGATCAGATGGAGCCCTCCCTGGATGCCAGTTACTGCAGAAGAAAGAGAGACCTAAACCCTGGTGATCCTTCAGTGTTACGTTGCACGTGAGGTGTATGGTGTGGAACACTCTGTTGGTCACTTGTCCTGTCTGAACTCACTGGAGGTGCCACCTTCCACTTCCCTGCGACCCTTCCTGCTTCCCAGTGCGACACGTGAGGGTCAACAGGGCCCTTGGTCGCTGTAGGAGCACGCATCAGCCAGAGCCTTTCCGCATCCCAGCCAGGCAGTGGCTGCAAACTTCCGGCGTTCTGGCTGCTCGTAGCAGGCACCTTCTGCGGAAACACGCTGCTGCCTTCAGGAATTGCAGCCTCTAAGAAGAGGCTGAGCTGAGAAGCGGAAGTCCCTGAACAGGACTGGTTCTGTTTCGCTCAAACCAGGACAATGGTCTTCACAGTCCCTTCCAACTCAGGCCGTGCTGGGACTCTGACTCACTGTGTGGGCTGGAACAGGCAGGACGCAGGAACAGCCACAGACCAGGGCTGAGATGCTGAGGGTGGATTTAGTGTCATTAGCTGGGAATCTGGAGAGCTCTCTCCTGGCTAGAAAGCCTGGGGTGTTTACCCCACCGCTTCGTTATGTTTCCTGGCTGCTCTACCTGAGCCCCCAGGACTCACACGACAGCTTTGCGGGGCGGGGATGTGAGAGATGCCCCCACACCTATCCCTGGCCCTGTTGGCTAAACGTGGGCGTGCTGCTGGTCGAGCACACAAAACCCAGCAGTAACCCAGTGCCGTGCGTGTGCTTTCCAACACCCCGGGTGCCAGTCGCTGGAGGGTACCTACAGTCCTCCGCACCAGCCCTCCCTTGTACCCCTGCACTTGCCAAGTCCTTTTGCCCCAGCAGTGCTGCGACGCTGAAGTGCTAAGAAGCATTTCTGTAACACACATCAAAAACCATAGGGGGAGTTTTATTTTGACAAAGGAGGAAGGAAATAGAGTGTGGCAAAACGTGCTTCAGGAAGTCAGCTGGTAACTTGTGCCAAAAATAAATAAGTAAGTAAACAAACAAATGGATGGATGGATGGATGGATAGATAGACAGATAGATAGACAGATAGATCGATGGATAGATAGACAGATAGATGCCTGCTTTGGGAAGTCAGCTGGTAACTTGTGCCAAATTTAAATAAATAAATAAATAAATAACTGTGTTTATAAAGAAATAAATAAATGAATTCATGCTTTTGGAATTCAGTTGGTAACTTGTTCCAAAAATAAATCACTCAGTCAGTCAATAACTGAATAAATAAAGGATGTACAAGCAGATTAAATTGCTCTTTGGCTTTTGCTTTAAAACTAACCCACCCCACTCTGGCATCTGTCCCGTTTCCAGACCTGTTGCTGGTTTTGCAGAGCTCCTCCGCAGTGGTGGAAGTCACAGAGAGAAGAGTTGCAGCTGTGGGATCCTCTGTGCTGATGCACGCGCCGGATATCGGGAACGTTAACCTGACCGAGTGGGAGTTCAGGAGAAACGACAGCTTCGAGATCATCCTGCAGTACTTCGCAGACAGTGGTGGAAGTCATGGAGAGAAGAGTTGCAGCTGTGGGATCCTCCGTGCTGATGCATGCGCCGGATATCGGCAACGTTAACCTGACCGAGTGGGAGTTCAGGAGAAACGACAGCTTCGAGATCATCCTGCAGTACTTCGCAGACCTCCCACACCACCACCGTGTACTCCCCGTACGAGGGCAGGGTGCTTTTCTACCCGAAGAATGGTTCCATCCTCCTGCAGAGGGTGCAAGAGACGGACAGCGGCGTCTATAAAGCAACGATTAATCTGATACAGGACAAAGCCAGGAAGACCCTCCTGGAAGTTATCCGTAAGTCAAAGGTGCTGAGAGGGTGATTTTCTCAGAGAGGAGGCTCAGCAGGCAGGTCCACAAGATGGCAAAGAGAGTTGTAGAATCAGAGGACATCTCAAGCTGGAAGGGACCTGCAGGGACCATCGAGTCCAACCCCCAGCTCCTCACAGGAGCTGCCAGAACCAAACCGTAGGACTCAGAGCATCGTGCAGATGCTCCTTGAGCTCTGCCGGGCTGGGTGCTGTGACCTGGGGAGCCTGTTCCCATGACCTGTCAGCAGCTGGTGGTGTCTGGCCTAGACGTGGCACGATGGCAGGAATGGGGACAGCTGCACTCTGCTTTGAACTTAGGGGATGTTGCTTTCCTTCTGCAGTATCTCGCCTCCCTCCAAAATGGCCTGGGATGGGGAGGGAAGGACGTGCTCTCACCCCCTGAGGGGTTTGGTATTCCTGCACATGGGACAGTTTTTGGGTGCAAAGCAAGGCAGCGCTCGTGTTCCCAGGGCTGCCACCACGCTGCTCTCTGCTTTCCAGACCCGGTGCCCCAGCCTGATCTCCGCTACAGTTCCAACCTGGTTGGTTCGCTCATCGAGCTCACCTGTGTGGTGCCAGAGGGAACAGTGGATTCCATCTCCTGGACGAAGGATGGACGTCCCCTTCCCCCCGAAATGTGCTACCTGCTCCCTGGAGACACCGCCGGCGTGCTGCAGATCAGGAGAGCAGAGAAGTCAGACTGCGGCTCCTACTCCTGCAACGTCAGCA
>NW_009722718.1:6412-9210 GCF_000703405.1 Apaloderma vittatum
GCAGATCTCCATCCAGGGTTTTGCCGAGCCAGGGATACCCATCCCTCAGGTTTTTCCAGTGCTTTGGCCCTTTCCTGGGACTGTTGCTCTGCGTTTCGGGGTTGTCCCCAGCGTGGGGTGTCCCTCCTGCCCTGCCTTGCAGGTCTCACACCTCCTCTACGCCACGTACAGAAGGTGACTGTTGCCGCGCTCATCATCATCGCCACCGCCGCGTTCGTCTTCCCCTTCGGCGCCGGCTGTGCCATCGCGCTCTGTGAGAGGGGCCAGCACAGGGTCGGTGAGTGACGGGGCTGCACCCCAGCCCTCCCCCTGAAATGAAACCCTTTTCCCCCCAGCATGGACAGGGCAGGTGGCAGAAAGCCTCAGCCCAAGCTCCTTCTCACCCCACAAATTCCCTTTGGTGGTGGGAGGCAAAGCGCTGCGCGCAGGCGTGTCTTTTCACGTCTCTGTGGCATGCCTGGGAAATTAATCTCCCTGGAGGCAGCCAGTCCCAAAGGGCTTTGTGAGAGACAGAGCCAAAACTGTCACAGTACCCAGCGTAGGAGCCTCTCCTCTCCCATTCCTTGGGCACCCCTGGGGAGAAAGGAAAAGTGCGGGACACAAAGCCTGCGTGGGAAGAGCCTTCCTGCCTGGAGCTGGCCAAAGATCACCTCTCGGGGGTTTTTGGTGACCAAGCACATCAGCGTTTGGGTCATGAGGTTGGATCCGTACCCACGGAGCGTATAGGTCAGCGTGGGCGCCTCAGTACATTCTGTAATTAGCTGCAAACTAGCCTAAAGATGTAGCCAACGGCAAATCCGCTTTTGCAGTCTGCTAGTGCATCGTTCTACCCACCCATCCCCAGAACAACAGAGCCCATCTGGAGAGTGGCCGTGAAGCCCTACAGCTGGCAGGGGAGTTCTCCCACGTGTGTTTGTGCTGGCCTTTGCACTGGGAGCACGTCTTGCCTTTGGGGGTAACCCCCCCTGAGGAGCCCTGCGTGCCTGCTGCTCGCGGCAAGAGCTTCACCTGTGGGCTTTCCCCAAGAGATGGGTCTCCAGAGGAAATCCAGCACTTGTCAAGTCCTTATAGGGGGCAAAAACTGGGGCAGAAGTGTTGTAAAGGGTCTCACTGGGTGGAACTGGTCCCTGGTTCCACGTGGAACAACCCCAAATCTGGCTGGTTCCTCCTGAAGTCAAACAAAGCCCTTGAAAGTTCATGTGGTTTTCTCTTCAGGGTTTCTAAACCTCAAGGATTCAGCTCTTTAGAAAGAAAACCTGTGCTGCTTGTTAACCTTCCCTTTGCAGGCTGAGCCCATCCTGTCGGGGTGGCACTGAGCACATTTGCTTTTGTTTCCCAGGATCAGAAGCACGGAAACACATCACCCTCTGCACCCACGTGCTGCTGTGTATCTCCTCTCTCCTCCTGCTTGCCGTCACCATCACCTGGATGCAGGAAGAAGGCAGGATTCATTTAGGCCAATTTGTTCTGGATTGCTTCGGTGCCCCACCTTTGATGTGCCAGTATTTGATTTGGAGAAACTGAAGTTAAACTTCACTTCTCTGTAGCCTGCTGGCTTCTCTTTCTCTGCCCTTTTGAAACCAACGGGCGTTCCTTTGCACCCGTCGGGGACCACTGCCCCTCCTGCAGAGCTTCGCAAAAGTTAAAAAGCAAATCAGAAACCACTTCCACCAGTCCTGGGTGATGAGCACAAAGCTCAGCTGTTCTACAGCTGCCCCGTAGCCAGTTCTCCCAGGTGAGCCCTCCTGCTTGCCACGGGTGCTCATTTGCTGCAGGCAGACGTGAAGGCAAACGAGCCCAAAGAACCCCCCACGTGGAAACGGGCAGGTCCCCTCCCAGATGCAGCAGTGAGGTGCAGGGTCACCAGAAGCACCTGCCCTTGCCTTGTTCTCCGACCGCTGCCTCCACCAGTTTCCCTCTCACCTCCTGGTTTACTTCTGCTCCCGCAGGTCCTTCTGCCGCCTTCGCCTTGCTCGCGCTGTTCTTCTTCGCCGCGACGGTGGGAACTGCTGGGATGGCAGCAGCGGCGCTGTGGAGACCAGCAGCTCTCAGCAGCTTTCAATTCAAAACGTGTAAGTCTCTGCTGATCACCTAAACCTCACCTGGCACAGCCCAGCAGTGAACCCCTTTGGTTTCGGCACGCTGCTGTGGAGCACGTCCAGCGATGTTGCCCGAGCCTTGCTCACCTTCCCGTGGAAGCCCAGCTCCCCAAGCTCCTCAGCCCCTTCTCCTCTCATCCCTCAGCCGTTTCTCCCTCCTCCCAGGGCACCGCGCCATCTGGAGCTCTACAGCCCCCGCAACGCTCATCGTCAACTTTCTGTTCAACATCATCTTTCTCCACAAGGTCGAGCAGCTCGATGGTAAGGGGTGGCCCAGGTTTCTGCACCGCTCGTGCCCTTTCTCATCTTTCTTCTGATGGGGGTTTGGCTTCACACAGGGCCAACAGCGTCTGCGGGTGGTTTCGTACACCTGGTCCTGTGAGAAACCTCGTGGTGGCAGCTTTGTGCTGGGGGGGGAGGTCAGAGCTCGTAGCAAAGGAAGGTTCACCCCATGATGTGGAACACAGGGATCCCCTGGGCTCTCCATCGTGTAGGAAATCCCTGGACTAAATTTGTGATGCCTAAAAGCTCCAAGGGGGGTGTTGGCCAGCGGGATGGGTGCTGACCGGCGCTCCCTTTCTCCCTGGCAGCGCGTGGCTGCTCGGAGCCCGTTGATGTGACCGTCAGCTCTGTCGTCGTAGCTCTCACGGTTCTCGTCGTGCTGCTGCTCCTCTTCTTCCGATGTAAGTAGCCCCCAAC